>NC_069504.1:334648186-334791895 GCF_027579735.1 Bombina bombina | reverse complement strand
ATTTAGCAGCCTTGTAATTACCAAAAAGCAACTCCAAAGCCATATATGTCTGCTATTTCTGAACAACCATTTGTGCCATAATTGCACAAGCTTTCAGTGAGAAACCTAAAATTGTGAACAATTTTTTTTTTTTTTTAATTTGATCGCATTTGGCGTTGAAATGGTGGCATGAAATATACCAAGATGGGCCTAGATCAATACTTGGGGTTGTCTACTACACTACACTAAAGCTAAAATTAACCCTAGAAGCTCCCTACATGTTCCCTATGTCTGCTATTTCTGAACAAAGGGGATCCCAGAGAAGCATTTACAACCATTTATGCCATAATTGCACAAGTGGTTTGTAAATAATTTCAGTGAGAAACATAAAGTTTGTGAAAAAAGAAGCTCCCTACATGCTCCCTATGTCTGCTATTTCTGACCAAAGGGATCCCAGAGAAGCATTTACAACCATTTATGCCATAATTGCACAAGTGGTTTGTAAATAATTTCAGTGAGAAACATAAAGTTTGTGAAAAAATTTGTGAAAAAGTGAACATTTTTTTTTTATTTGATCGCATTTGGCGGTGAAATGGTGGCATGAAATATACGAAGATGGGCCTAGATCAATACTTTGGGATGTCTTCTAAAAAATATATATATACATGTCAAGGGATATTTAGGAATTCCTGAAATATATCAGTGTCCCAATGTAACTAGCGCTAATTTTGAAAAAAAGTGGTTTGGAAATAGCAAAGTGCTACTTGTACTTATTGCCCTATAACTTGCAAAGAATGTTTAAACATTGGGTATTTCTAAACTCAGGACAAAATTTAGAAACTATTTAGCATGGGTGTTTTTTGGTGGTTGTAGATGTGTAACAGATTTTGGGGGTCAGAGTTAAAAAAAAAAAGTGTGTTTTTTCCATTTTTCCTCATATTTTATAATTTTTTTTATAGTAAATTATAAGATATGATGAAATAATGGTATCTTTAGAAAGTCCATTTAATGGCGAGAAAAACGTTATATATTATGTGTGGGTACAGTAAGAAGAAAATTACAGCTAAACACAAACACAGCAGAAATGGCCTTGTCCTTAAGGGGTTAAACAGATATATACATAATTTTCAGCTCTCTCCCTCTTTTATTATTGTAATTCAAATTGCATTATTTACATCAACCTCATGCAATCTATGTGCCAAGTGACTCCTTATTTGAAAAAGGAGACTTTGAAGTAGGCGATAGATAAATGGATTTCATTTTGGCATGCACCTTTAAAGGGCCATAATAGTAAAAACATTACATGCTCTAATTTGTTACAGAATGTAATTTTAAGACTATTGACACTTCCTTTGCAGGATTAAAACACACAGTAGTCCTGAGCGGATTAGTGCTGTTTATTGGATCAGCAGTGGTTTCTGCTCATGACTAGTAGTGCTCTATGGGTCCCAAGCGTAACTTTTACTGTGTGTTTTACCCCTTTGTGCAGTTTAAACACACAGTAGTGCATGGTCGATAGGCTTAAAATTACATGATTTAACAAATTGGCCTGTAATTTTTCAATTATTATGGCCCTTTAAAGGTATTACAAAGACAATGATCTCAGAAGTATTTATGTTGCAAATAGATTAATATCACAGACATGCAAGTCAGACTTTAATTTAAAGTGATTGTAAAGTTTAAATAATTAGTCCGCCGGTATCCAAAAATAATCTTAAAAACATGGGCACTTTAATTCACTAAACTTTAGAATGACGCTTCTCTTTTAAAATACTTACCTTTGCGTTATGGAAAACAGATTACTGATGATCCGCCCGCATCTCCTACTGTAGTTAGCATATCGATGACTAATACAGCTTTCTCCAATCGTTGCGTGCCCCACAAGCTGGACGCCAAAGGAAGCACGCAAGGATTGAAGGAAACCGGATTCGTCATCAATATGCTAACTACAGTAGGAAATGTGGACGGAGGATCAGCAATCTGTTATCAATAATGCAAAGATAAGTATTTTAAAAAAGAAGTGTCATTGTAAAGTTTAATGAATTAAAGTGCCCCTTTTTTAAGATTATTTTTTAGATACCAGGCACTAATTTATTAAACTTTACATGTACTAAGCAGTCAGCGAGCTACCCGCAAAAAAATTTGCGTCACAACTCGCACACTGATATGTACAAAACCGTCAACTATGTTTAAACCTGCATATTTAAAATTGCGAGCGTATTTATCCGCCAAACCTCGCTACCTCTACATTTTTCACTGTAAATAGACACATTTGACAACCAACTCGCCATAAACGAATGTACTAAAAAATCTATTTTTCTGCTCTCTACATTTTCCGCTCCTACCTCGTTATTTTTGCCTCGCCACCTTTAGGTGGCGGGCAAGGTACAAGATACAAATCTGGTCTAGAAGACAGAATACTGGAAATGTCGCTAATATATTGGTTAGAAGAAGGAGAGTTTGTGTCCCCCGTGTATTCCTTCCACGGGTTGGTTTGCACGGCCTTTCTGACCGAGGGTTCATACAAAGATTCCGGCTTTATCGTGAATCCATATTACACCTGTATCGAGAGATCGAAGATTATTTGGAGCCGATGACGGCTCGTTCACAAGCTATTTCGGGACTATTGAAACTATTGGCTGCATTGCCTTTAATGGCAACAGGCTCTCAAAAATGTATACATTTTATTTATACTTAAGGGTATTAAAAATCACTGTGGATAAACATATAATTACATCAAGTTGTTGCTATTAACGCACTGTAGTCACTATTCAAAAAATTTTGAACAATAATAAAGTTGTTTAGAAAAATTGCACTTTTATAGTAGCCAAATTCTTTTCCCGCGACTACTATGACGTTTCTGACACCTTTGCATGTCACGTGTTAATAATTGGCCATACAATTTACTGAGTACATAAGCTTAGTCGCGGCGAGCAAGGCGTCAAATTTATCTATAATCAGCCACTGCTCGCGGCGGAATAGGCGTGTCTATTTCTGGGTGGATTTTTAGTACATAGTGACAGCGGACACCATTTTGCCCGCGGCGAGTTTATCCGCATCTACAATGTCGGATTAATTGACGGCTTAGTACATGGAGCCCTTAATGTTAGCTTTTATTAGTAACTGTTATTCACAGGTCCTGCAAAACAAAACAAATATATGTATGTTTTTTTCTTTTCTAGTTACAAATCAATGGTTCTTACCAGCTGTACGAGGGGATATTCCACCCGGGTGTGCTGCTCATGGATTTGTCTGCGATGGAACCAGAATCTTGGTCTTTGGAGGAATGGTTGAATACGGAAGATACAGTAACGAACTTTATGAGTTACAGGTACAGTGCTTGTTGTACAACCTTTTGTTCTGTATTGTTTTGAGACCAGCACTAAACTTCTATTAAGCTGCTATGAGCCTACCTAGATTTACTCGCCTGCAATAAATACCTTGGGAGCAAAGCAAATTTGATAATAGATTTTTTTTTTTGCCCTCTCTAAATATAAAAGTTAAATATGGACTTTGAATTTAAATGTAGTCCCTCTTAAAGGGTCATGAAACCTCTGATTATAAAGGAATAATTACTCTTTTTCTAAATACAGGCCTCCTGTACTTCTTCATTTACATGGTAGCCTAATAATAAAGGTGGTCACTTGATGATTTAGGCACAGTGGGTTTATCATAGTAACTAATGGATGTTTGAATAGCTTGTAACATAAGTAGTTTAACAAAACTGATGATGTGCTGTGCTGTATGGTCTGATGGGCACATTTTGGTTGTGCTAATTAACAATTTAGAACATCTCCATTTTCACTATAATGTCCATTTAAAATTGCAGAGCATATAATTTCTCTTGTAAGGTGTATCCAGTCCACGGATCATCCATTACTTGTGGGATATTCTCCTTCCCAACAGTAAGTTGCAAGAGGATCACCCACAGCAGAGCTGCTATATAGCTTCTCCCCTAACTGCCATATCCAGTCATTCTCTTGCAAGCTCTCAACATAGCTGGAGGTAGTAAGAGGAAAGTGGTGTAATATAGTTAGTTTTTTCTTCAATCAAAAGTTTATTGTTTTTAAATGGTACCGGAGTTGTACTATTTTATCTCAGGCAGCATTTAGAAGAAGAATATGCCTGCGTTTTTCTATGATCTTAGCAGAAGTAACTAAGATCCACTGCTGTTCTCACATATGTCTGAGGAGTGAGGTAACTTCAGAGGGAGAATGGGTGCAGGTTATCCTGCAATAAGGTATGTGCAGTTTAAGTTTTTCTAGGGATGGAATTTGCTAGAAAAAAGCTGCTGATACCGGTTTAATGTAAGTTAAGCCTAAATACAGTGATTTAATAGCGACTAGTATCAGGCTTGCTATCAGAGGTATGTATATACACTGATTAATGTGCAATATAAAACGTTTGCTGGCATGTTTAATCGTTTTTATATATGCTTTGGTGATAAAACTTATTGGGGCCTAGTTTTTTCCACATGGCTGGCTTGATTTTTGTCTAGAAACAGTTTCCTGAGGCTTTCCACTGTTGTAATATGAGTGGGAGGGGCCTAGTTAAAATTACAGACAGAGACATTCAGCTTCCCTCAGCAGTCCCCTGCATGCTTTAGGACATCTCTGAAGGGCTCAAAAGGCTTCAAAAGTCATATATTGAGGAAGGTAAAGCCACAGTGAAGCTGTGGCAGTTGTTGTGACGGTTTAAAAAACGTTTTTATTTCAATTTGTTAATCCGTTTTTTGTATTAAGGGGTTAATCATCCATTTGCAAGTGGGTGCAATGCTCTGCTAACTTGTTACATACACTGTAAAAATTTCGTTAGTTTAACTCCCTTTTTTCACTGTTATTTCAAATTTTAGCAAAATTTGTTTCCCTTAAAGGCACAGTAACGTTTTTTATATTGCTTGTTTAACTTGATGTAAAGTGTTTTCCAAGCTTGCTAGTCTCATTGCTAGTCTGTATAAACATGTCTGACATAGAGGAAACTCCTTGTTCATTATGTTTAAAAGCCATGGTGGAACCCCATATGAGAATATGTACTAAATGTATTGATTTCACTTTAAACAATAAAGATCAGCTTTTATCTTTAAAAAATTTATCACCAGAGGATTCTGGCGAGGGGGAAGTTATGCCGACTAACTCTCCCCACGTGTCAGACCCTTTGACTCCCGCTCAAGGGACTCACGCTAAAATGGCGCCAAGTACACATGCAGGACATGGCGGCAATCATGGATAATACCCTGTCAGCGGTATTAGCCAGACTGCCGGAATTCAGAGGAAAGCACGATCTCTCTGGGGTTAGACGTAGTACAGAGCGCGCAGATGCCTTAAGGCCCATGTCTGATACTGCGTCACAATATGCAGAAGCTGAGGAAGGAGAGCTTCAGTCTGTGGGTGACATTTCTGATTCGGGGAAACCTGATTCAGATATTTCTACTTTTAAATTTAAGCTTGAGAACCTCCGTGTATTGCTTGGGGAGGTGTTAGCTGCTCTGAATGACTGTGACACAATTGCAGTACCAGAGAAATTGTGTAGACTGGATAAATACTATGCAGTGCCGGTGTGTACTGATGTTTTTCCAATACCTAAAAGGTTTACAGAAATCATTAATAAGGAGTGGGATAGACCCGGTGTGCCGTTTCCCCCCCCCTCCTATTTTTAGAAAAATGTTTCCAATAGACGCCACCACACGGGACTTATGGCAGACGGTCCCTAAGGTGGAGGGAGCAGTTTCTACTTTAGCAAAGCGTACCACTATCCCTGTCGAGGACAGTTGTGCTTTTTCAGAGTCAATGGATAAAAAATTAGAAGGTTTTTAAAATGTTTATTCAACAAGGTTTTATCCTGCAGCCCCTTGCATGCATTGCGCCTGTCACTGCTGCTGCGGCGTTCTGGTTTGAGTCTCTGGAAGAGGCCTTTCGGACAGCTACTCCATTGACTGAAATACTTGACAAGCTTAGAACACTTCAGCTAGCTAATTCTTTTGTTTCTGATGCCATTGTTCATTTGACTAAACTAACGGCTAAGAATTCTGGATTCGCCATCCAGGCGCGTAGGGCGCTATGGCTTAAATCTTGGTCAGCTGACGTAACTTCAAAGTCTAAATTACTTAACATTCCCTTCAAGGGGCAGACCCTATTCGGGCCTGGTTTGAAGGAAATTATTGTTGACATTACTGGAGGTAAGGGTCATACCCTTCCTCAAGACAGGGCCAAATCAAAGGCCAAACAGTCTAATTTTTGTGCCTTTCGAAACTTCAAGGCAGGTGCAGCATCAACTTCCTCTGCTACAAGACAAGAGGGAACTTTTGCTCAATCCAAGTCGGGCTGGAAACCTAACCAGTCCTGGAACAAAGGCAAGCAGGCCAGAAAGCCTGCTGCTGCCTCTAAGACAGCATGAAGGAACGGCCCCCTATCCGGTAACGGATCTAGTAGGGGGCAGACTTTCTATCTTCGCCCAGGCGTAGGCAAGAGATGTTCAGGATCCCTGGGCGTTGGAGATCATATCTCAGGGATATCTTCTGGACTTCAAAGCTTCCCCCCACAAGGGAGATTTCACCTTTCGAGATTATCTGTAAACCAGATAAAGAATGAGGCATTCTTACGCTGTGTGCAAGACCTCCTAGTTATGGGAGTAATCTGTCCAGTTCCACAGTCGGAACAGAGACAGGGTTTTTATTCAAATCTGTTTGTGGTTCCCAAAAAAGAGGGAACCTTCAGACCCATTTTGCTCAGTGTATGGAAGTAATCGGCTTGATGGTAGCGGCGATGGACATAGTGCCATTTGTGCGACTACATCTCAGACCGCTGCAACTATGCATGCTCAGTCAGTGGAATGGGGATTACACAGATTTGTCCCCTCTGCTAAATCTGGATCAAGAGACCAGAGATTCTCTTCTCTGGTGGCTATCTTGGGTCCATCTGTCCAAAGGTATGACCTTTCGCAGGCCAGATTGGACAATTGTAACAACAGATGCCAGCCTTCTAGGTTGGGGTGCAGTCTGGAATTCCCTGAAGGCTCAGGGATCGTGGACTCAGGAGGAGAAACTCCTCCCAATAAATATTCTGGAGTTAAGAGCAATATTCAATGCTCTTCTAGCTTGGCCTCAGTTAGCAACCCTGAGGTTCATCAGATTTCAGTCGGACAACATCACGACTGTGGCTTACATCAACCATCAAGGGGGAACCAGGAGTTCCCTAGCGATGTTAGAAGTCTCCAAGATAATTCGCTGGGCAGAGACTCACTCTTGCCACCTATCAGCAATCCATATCCCAGGTGTAGAGAACTGGGAGGCGGATTTTCTAAGTCGTCAGACTTTTCATCCGGGGGAGTGGGAACTCCATCCGGAGGTGTTTGCTCAATTGGTTCATCGTTGGGGCAAACCACAACTGGATCTCATGGCGTATCGCCAGAACGCCAAGCTTCCTTGTTACGGATCCAGGTCCAGGGACCCAGAAGCGGCACTGATAGATGCTCTAGTAGCGCCTTGGTTCTTCAACCTGGCTTATGTGTTTCCACCGTTTCCTCTGCTCCCTCGACTGATTGCCAAAATCAAACAGGAGAGAGCATCAGTGATCTTGATAGCGCCTGCGTGGCCACGCAGGACCTGGTATGCAGACCTAGTGGACATGTCATCCTTTCCACCATGGACCCTGCCTCTGAGACAAGACCTTCTACTACAAGGTCCTTTCAATCATCCAAATCTAATTTCTCTGAGACTGACTGCATGGAGATTGAACGCTTGATTTTATCAAAGCGTGGCTTCTCCGAGTCAGTCATTGATACCCTTATACAGGCACGAAAGCCTGTCACCAGGAAAATCTACCATAAGATATGGCGTAAATACCTTTATTGGTGTGAATCCAAGAATTACTCATGGAGTAAGGTTAGGATTCCTAGGATATTGTCCTTTCTCCAAGAGGGTTTGGAAAAAGGATTATCAGCTAGTTCTTTAAAGGGACAGATTTCTGCTCTGTCTATTCTTTTGCACAAGCGTCTGGCAGAAGTTCCAGACGTTCAATCTTTTTGTCAGGCTTTGGTTAGAATTAAGCCTGTGTTTAAACCTGTTGCTCCCCCATGGAGCTTAAACTTGGTTCTTAAAGTTCTTCAAGGGGTTCCGTTTGAACCCCTTCATTCCATTGATATCAAACTTTTATCTTGGAAAGTTCTGTTTTTGATGGCTATTTCCTCGGCTCGGAGAGTCTCTGAGTTATCTGCCTTACAATGTGATTCTCCTTATCTGATTTTCCATTCAGATAAAGTAGTTCTGCGTACAAAACCTGGGTTTTTACCTAAGGTAGTTTCTAACAAGAATATCAATCAAGAGATTGTTGTTCCATCATTGTGTCCTAATCCTTCTTTAAAGAAGGAACGCCTTTTACATAATCTGGACGTGGTCCGTGCTTTAAAGTTTTACTTACAAGCTACTAAAGTTTTTCGCCAAACATCTACACTGTTTGTTGTTTACTCTGGACAGAGGAGAGGTCAAAAAGCTTCGGCAACCTCTCTTTCTTTTTGGCTTCGGAGCGTAATACGCTTAGCCTATGAGACTGCTAGACAGCAGCCCCCTGAAAGGATTACAGCTCATTCTACTAGAGCTGTGGCTTCCACCTGTGCCTTTAAAAATGAGGCTTCTGTTGAACAGATTTGCAAGGCGGCGACTTGGTCTTCGCTTCATACCTTTTCAAAATTTTACAAATTTGATACTTTTGCTTCTTCGGAGGCTATTTTTGGGAGAAAGGTTCTACAGGCAGTGGTTCCTTCCATTTAAGCCTGTCTTGTCCCTCCCTTCATCTGTGTACTTTAGCTTTGGTATTGGTATCCCACAAGTAATGGATGATCCGTGGACTGGATACACCTTACAAGAGAAAACATAATTTAGGCTTACCTGATAAATTTATTTCTCTTGTGGTGTATCCAGTCCACGGCCCGCCCTGTCCTTTTAAGGCAGGTCTAAATTTTAATTTAAACTACAGTCACCACTGCACCCTATGGTTTCTCCTTTCTCGGCTTGTTTCGGTCGAATGACTGGATATGGCAGTGAGGGGAGGAGCTATATAGCAGCTCTGCTGTGGGTGATCCTCTTGCAACTTCCTGTTGGGAAGGAGAATATCCCACAAGTAATGGATGATCCGTGGACTGGATACACCACAAGAGAAATAAATTTATCAGGTAAGCATAAATTATGTTTTTATCACTAGCAACTCTGAAAATATTTACTTCCACAATTTGTTTAAACGCATAGTTAAAGTACTGCTGATCTCTAACAGAAACTATGGAAGTCACACAACCCAGCTGTGTGATTGCTGCTGATTGGGATCAAAGACAGATTTCTCTAAGGACCAACAGTTCTTTTTGGCTCCTGAGCTGTACTTCTCTTTGTGTTTAACCCAATTTTTCCTCCCTTGATGCAGATGAAAATAGTTTGAAAGCTGGCAAAATAAATATGAAATTATATTGCAAAGTTATTTTAAATAGTAAACATTTTATGGTGTATTCAGTTGTGGGTTTAATATAACTATAATGCTGTACATAGCCACATAAAAGTAATATAACACTCTCCTGTCTTCTACAAAATGAGCTTTGTAAATGAGAACTATAGTAGATATGAAGCCTAGCTAATCTGATTCAACACACATAGCCCTGCTCTGCAGACAAACAAAAAGTATAATGTGAAAGACAAATATGCAGGGGGGAGTCTTAAAGAGAAAGATAAAAGGGAAATGGGTGACATAGATAGAGAAGGAGTAAAATAAAAATATGGGAATATAAGAAACAAGAGACGGTAAGCACCTAGGGATTATTATCAGTTATTTGTAGAGCGCTAAACAGACTCTGTAGTGCTATAAACATAGGCGGAATACGAGGTAACATTTATAGGGATCAAATGGGTAGAGGGCCCTGCCGAGAGTTGCACTGTTGTAGTCAGCTCTTATGAAGGTGATCTGCAAGCAGCTGGGCTTATAGGCTTCCAAGTCTGGGGGTTCAAGGGGATAGCAAAGGAGGAGAAGAACTGGGGTTAGGATAGTAATGTAAAAGCAGTTTTAAACCCCAAAAATGTAATTCATAATATAACATAAAATTTAAACCAACTTTTCAATTTACCTTTATTATCACATTTGCTTCATTATCTTGTTATCCTTTGCTGAAGGAACAACATTGCACTACTGGCAGCTCGCTGAACACATCTGGTTATCCAATCACAAAAGTGTGCAGGCACCAATTAGCAGCTAGCTCCCACTAGTGTAGGATATGTGCGTATTCATTTTCTACAACGGAAACCAAGAGAACAATGCACATTTTAAAAATAGAAGTAAATTTAAAATGACATGCTCTATCTGAATCATGCAAGTTTATTTTGACTTTCCTATCCCTATAATTACCGTGGCTAGCCTTGTCTACTTAGTAACAAGTCCTGATTGTCTCCACCAAATATGACAAATGGTGGGTGAAGTTTAGCTTTTGATAAACTATTGCTTCAACAAAGTATTTATTTGTTCTTACATTTTTTACACTTGGCTGATATTTTGTTCTATAGCAAGACATCACAATTTATTGCTCCTTTAAAGGGACAGTAAAGTCAAATTTAAACTTTCATGATTCAGATAGAGCAAGCAATATTAAGCAATTTACTTCTGTTACCTAATTTGCTTCATTCTTTTGGTATCCATTAATTTTTACTTTACTGTTCCTTTAACGGGACATTATACATTTGATTTTCCTTTGCATGAATGTTTTGTAGATGATCCATTTATATAGCCTCTACAGCTTTTTTTTTTAATTATTTTTTTTATAGTTTTGCTTATTTTTAAATAACATTGTGCTGATTTTCAGACTCCTAACCAAGCCCCAAAGTTTTAGGAGAATTTTGATGTATACCTACTTCAGCTTGCTCCTGTTTGTGTAAAGAGTCTTTTCACGAGTGTCTGAATATTTTCCCAGTTTCAGTGGGTGTTCTAACTAATTTTTTTATCAGCTAAACTGGGAGCTTCAAAGTAAGTTTTAAAACGGTTTTATACTGGATTTTTATATCAGTATCTGTGCATATTATTCTTTATAGTAGTGTCTATTACATGCAGTTATATGAAAATTGGTGTATACTGTCCCTTTAAGTATGGTAAGTAGTTCCGATTCTGCAACATTCTTCACAATGATTAGTTAGATCAGTGAACAGGTTCCTTTACATGTGTCCCTAAGTGGTCTCAGCTATGGAGACTATGAACACAGATAACAACTTTAACATGTTCAAATATTAGGTCTGTTAATCTTACAGAATGGGGTACCACAGAAAAAAGAATACCGGGGGATTAAAAGTCTTTAAAGGGATCTGTAAAAGGGACACTGTACCATCATTTTTTTCTCCTTAAAAAGACATGAAACACAAACTTTTTTCTTCCATGAGTCAGAGCACAACTTTCCAATTTACTTCTGTCATCTCATTTGTTTTGTTTTTATTGGTATCCTTTGTTGATAATTATACTTAGGTAGGCTTATGAGCTGCTGATTGGCAGCTGCACATATATGCTTCATTTTATTGGTTCACCCTATGTGTTCAGCTAGCTCCCAGAAGTGCATTGCTGCTTCTTCAACATAAGCATACCAAGAAGATAAAGCAAATTAGATAATAGAAGTAAATTGGAATGTTGTTTAAAATTCTGTTCTCTATCTGAATCACAAAAGAAAATAATTGGGTTTCATGTCCCTTTTAAAGTTAATCCAATAAATTTTTATAGCAGCTGCAAAGTATTAACTTATATGTAAACTGCTCTTTTAGGTTTATTTGAATGAGCTTTATTTTGCTAATTGAAACGACCACATATTGTTCTCAATATAATGCCTATTCAAAAAGGCTGAGTCCACTTCTTATCACTCTCTATAAACTAAGGCAAATTTTTAGGTACTGACATTTATTATATGGGTGGAGGAATCAATGAGCAAAACTATCTGTATCTAATACATTTATTACTATGCAGCTGGTTTAACAAGTCTTTGGGAAAAGATTAAGGGATAGATTACAAGTTGCGCGTTTGTTTTAGTGCAATATTAGTGAATAGAGAATATTGTGGGCGTTAATTTGCAAGTGTATTACAAGTTGAAAGTAAACACTTTTGCTCAAGCGCAATTGAATTTATCGCGTGTTGAGTTCGCATGACTGAAGACCTCACGTAACAGGGTTAGGGATAAAATAAAAGTTGCACAAAACACAACATAAATACATTAAAATATTCTGTGATACTCATATAAACACCATCTGATTAAAAAATATTCACATACATATTCATATATACAGTATATATATTTTTATAAAGGGTTTAAATATGTATGTCCATGTATTTGACTGATATATACAGTATCTCACAAAAGTGAGTACACCCCTCACATTTTTGTAAATATTTTATTATTTATTTTCATGTGAAAACACTGATGAAATGACACTTTGCTACAATGTAAAGTAGTGAGTGTACAGCCTGTATAACAGTGTTAATTTGCTTTCCCCTTAAAATAACTCGACACACAGCCATTAATGTATAAACCGTTGGCAACAAAAGTGAGTACACCCCTAAGTGGAAATTGGGCCCAAAGTGTCAATATTTTGTGTGGCCACCATTATTTTCCAGCACTGCCTTAAACCTCTTGGGCATGGAGTTCACCAGAGCTTCACAGGTTGCCACTGGAGTCTTCTTTCACTCCTCCATGACGACATCACAGAGCTGGTGGATGTTAGAGACTTTGCACTCCCCCACCTTACGTTTGAGGATGCCCCACAGTTGCTCAATAGGGTTTAGGTCTGGAGACATGCTTGGCCAGTCCATCACCTTTACCCTCAGCTTCTTTAGCAAGGCAGTGGTCGTCTTGGAGGTATGTTTGAGGTCGTTATCATGTTGGAATACTGCCCTGCAGCCCAGTCTCCGAAGGGAGGGGATCATGCTCTGCTTCAGTATGTCACAGTACATGTTGGCATTCATGGTTCCCTCAATGAACTGTAGCTCCCCAGTGCCGGCAGCACTCATGCAGGTCCAGACCATGACACTCCCACCACCATGCTTGACTTTAGGCAAGACACACTTGTCTTTGTACTCCTCACCTGGTTGCCGCCACACACGCTTGACACCATCTGAACCAAATAAGTTTATCTTGGTCTCATCGGACCACAGGACATGGTTCCAGTAATCCATGTCCTTAGTCTGCTTGTCTTCAGCAAACTGTTTGCGGGCTTTCTTGTGCATCATCTTTAGAAGAGGCTTCCTTCTGGGATGACAGCCATGCAGACCAATTTGATGCAGTGTGCAGCGTATGGTCTGAGCAATGACCCCTTCAACCTCTTCAGCAATGCTGGCAGCCCTCATACGTCTATTTCCTAAAGACAACCTCTGGATATGATGCTGAGCATGTGCACTAAACTTCTTTGGTCGACCATGGTGAGGCCTGTTCTGAGTGGAACCTGTCTTGTGAAACCGCTGTATGGTCTTGCCCACCGTGCTGAAGCTCAGTTTCAGGGTCCTGGCAATCTTCTTATAGCCTATGCCATCTTTATGTAGAGCAACAATTCTTTTTTTTCAGATCCTCAGAGAGTTCTTTGCCATGAGGTGCCATGTTAAACTTCCAGTGACCAGCATGAGAGAGTGTGAGAGCGATAACACCAAATTTAACACACCTGCTCCTCATTCACACCTGAGACCTTGTAACACCAACGAGTCGCATGAGACCAGGAAGGGAAAATGGCTAATTGGGCCCAATTTGGACATTTCTTTTAGGGGTGTACTCACTTTTGTTGCCAACGGTTTAGACATTAATGGCTGTGTGTTGAGTTATTTTGAGGGGACAGCAAATTTACGTTGTTATACAGGCTGTACACTCACTACTTTACATTGTAGCAAAGTGTCATTTCTTCAGTGTTGTCACATGAAAAGATATAATATTTACAAAAATGTGAGGGGTGTACTCACTTTTGTGAGATACTCTGTGTGTGTGTGTATGTGTGTATATATATATATATATATATATATATACTGCAACTAATGATTATTTTCATAATCAATTACTCGGCCGATTATTTTTTCGATTAACCGACTGGTCGGAAAAAAAATCGATATTTTATTCCTGTATTAAAAATAAAATCTGCACGAGTGTTACAAATATAAAACTACAGACTAAAACTTTACATAAACACAACTGTTTGTCCAATTTTTAAGCAGCAGAAAACATTTTTATAATTAAGCAAAACAAAACCACAAACTTTTTGAAAAGACTACCACTTTTAATAACATTCTGTTATTCATTCTTTCAGTAACTTTGCATTGAAATGTAAACATGTGCACATGTTCTTGGCTGAGGCTGGCTCTCTTTTTTGCAAGCTATTTTGCCTAGAGCAGTGGAGGTGCTCAGATGGTGTTGAGGTGCCTGAGATGCAAAAGTAAGGGACTTCATCGTAACATAAATATATCTTTAACCAGTTAATAACCAGCTATAAGGTTAGGGAAAAATATCTAGTCTGCTCTTAAAATAACTAATATATACTTATAGTGGTTGAATCTGGTACAAATCACAATTTATTATTAAAAACTAGTACTAAAGCCGGTGTACACGGGCCATTTTTTGCAGTACAGTGGTCCCACCCCTTGCTCTCTCCCCTCTCTCTTTTGCTTTCTCTCCCCCCTCTCCTTTGCGCTCTCTCTCCTCTCTTTTGCACTCTCTCTCCCCTCTTTTGCTCTCTCTCTCTCCTCTTTGGCTCTCTCCCCCTTTCTTTTGCTCTCCCCCCCCCCTCTTTGGCTCCCCCCCCCCCCCAATTTGGCTCTCTCCCCCCCGCTTTGGCTCTCTTCCCCCTCTTTTGCTCTCTCTCCATTTTGGCTCTCTTTCGTCTTTGGCTCTCTCTCTCACTCCTCTTTGGCCCCCCCCCCCTTTGGCTCTCTCCCCCCTCTCCTGCTCCCTCTTTGGCTCTGTCTTAATTGAAAGCCTTTGCCTTTCTGGCCACGCCCCCATCGCGGCACCCCGTCCCGGCCACGCCCCACCACAGCGACATCCGCCCGGCCACGCCGTTTGCTGAGCCAGACCACGCCCTTTGCCACGCCCCACCACGCCCGGCCACGTCCCCATTGCGACGCTCCCGTCGGCCACGCTCCCTGACACTCCGCTTCAGCCTTGCTCTGTGCTGAGTGCTGAGTGTCAGGATCCAAACGGCCAGGTATGTTTGTCACGTGCAGTCTCTACTGCGCATGACTGCATCTGACAAACATACTTGGCCATTTATTATATAGGATAAAAAAAAAATACAAGCTTGGCACTATATCATGCAAAGTATACTTCCAAATCACCTTATTTTAATATAAATAATCCAAATGATGACTCCTATTTCTGGGTTGCACAGAAGCCAGGAGTAGTTGTAAACTTAAAAACATAATTTATGTAAAAACTTACCTGATAAATTCATTTCTTTCATGTTGGCAAGAGTCCATGAGCTAGTTACGTATGGGATATACAATCCTACCAGGAGGGGCAAAGTTTTCAAAAACGTCAAAATGCCTATAAATACACCCCTCACCACACCCACAATTCAGTTTAACGAATAGCCAAGAAGTGGGGTGATAAAGAAAGGAGTAAAAAGCATCAACAAAGGAATTTGGAAATAATTGTGCTTTATACAAAAAATCATAACCACCACAAAAAGGATGGGCCTCATGGACTCATGCCAATATGAAAGAAATGAGTTTATAAGGTAAGTTCTTACATAAATTATGTTTTCTTTCATGTAATTGGCAAGAGTCCATGAGCTAGTAACATATGGGATAGCAATACCCAAGATGTGGAACTCCATGCAAGAGTCACTAGAGAGGGAGGGATAAAAATAAAAAAAAACATTTTTCGCTGAAAAAAATAATCCACAACCCAAAATCTAAGTTAATTCTCATTAAATGAAATGGAAAAACTTAAAACATAAGCAGAAGAATCGAACTGAATCAGCTGCCTGAAAAACTTTTCTACCAAAAAACTGCTGCTGAAGAAGTGGATACATCAAAATGGTAGAATCTAGTAAATGTATGCAAAGAAGAACAGGTTGCTGCTTTGCAAATCTGAACAACTGAAGCTTCATTCTTAAAAGCCCACGAAGTGGAGACTAATCAAGTAGAATGAGCTGTAATTCTCTGAGGCGGGGCTTGACCCGACCCCAAATAAGCTGAATGAATCAAAAGCTTTAACCACGAAGCCAAGGAAATGGCAGAAGCCTTCTGACATTTCCTAGAACCAGAAAAGATAACAAATAGACTAGAAGTCTTCCTGAAATCTTTAGTAGCTTCAACATAATATTTCAAAGCTCTTACCACATCCAAAGAATGTAAGGAATTCTCCAAATAATTCTTAGGATTAGGACACAAGGAAGAGACAACAATTTCTCTATTAATGTTGTTAGAATTCACAACCTTAGGTAAGAATTTAAATGAAGTGCGCAAAATTTGCCTTATCCTGATGAAAAATCAGAAAAGGAGATTCACAAGAAAGAGCAGATAATTCAGAAACTCTTCTAGCAGAAGAGATGGCCAAAAGGAACAACACTTTCCAAGAAAGTATTTTAATGTCCAAAGAGAGCATAGGCTCAAATGGAGGAGCCTGTAAAGCCTTCAAAACCAAAATAAGACTCCAAGGAGGAGAGATTGATTTAATGACAGGCATGATCCAAACCAAAGCCTGTACAAAACAGTGAATATCAGGAAGCTTATCAATATTTCTGTGAAATGAGACAGAAAGAGCAGAGATTTGTCCCTTCAAGGAACTTGCAGACAAAACCTTAATCAAAACCATCCTGAAGAAACTGTAAAATTCTAGGAATTTTGAAAGAATGTCAAGTGAACTTATGAGAAGAACACCATGAAAATAAGTCTTTTAAACGCGATAAAAAATCTTTCTAAAAACAGATTTACGAGCCTGTAACATAGTATTAAACACTCTATGACTAAGCACTAGACGTTTAATTTCCATACCTTCAAATCTAATGATTTGAAAGCCTGATGGAAAAACAGACCTTGAGACAGAAAATTCGGCCTTAATGGAAGAGGTCCGAACAAGATCCGCATATCAAAACCTGTGAGGCCATGCTGGAACTACCAGCAATACAAACAACTGTTCCATGATGATTTTGGATATCACTCTTGGAAGAAGAACTAGAGGCGGGAAAATATAAGCAGGTTGGTAGCACCAAGAAAGTGTCAATGCATTCACTGCTTCCGCCTGAAGATCCCTGGACCTGGACAGGTACCTGGGAAGTTTTCTTGTTTAGATGAGAAGCCATCAGATCTATTTCTAAAAGACCCCACATCTGAACAATCTGAGAAAACACATTTGGATGGAGAGACCTCTCCCCCGGATGTAAAGTCTGATGGCTGAGATAATCTGCTTCCCAATTGTCTACAACTGGGATATGTACCACAGAAATTAGACAAGAGCTGTATTCCGCCCAAAAAAGTATTCAAGATACTTCTTTCATAGCTAGGGGACTGTGAGTTCCACCCTGATGATTGGCATATGCCACAGCTGTGATATTGTCTTGTCTGAAAGCAATTGAATGGATTTCTCTTCAACAGAGGCCAAGCCTGAAGAGCCCTGAAAATTGCACGTAGTTCCAAAATATTTATTGGTAATCTCGTCTCCTGAGATTTCCAAACACCTTGCGCTGTCAGAGATCCCCAAACAGCTCCCCAACCTGAAAAGACTCGCATCTGCTGTGATCACAGTCCAGGTTGGTCGAACCAAAAGAGCACCTAGAACTACACAATGGTGATCTAACCACCAAGTCAGAGATAGTCCAACATTGGGATTTAAGGATATTAATTGTGATATCCTTATATAATCCCTGCACCATTGATTCAGCATACAAAGCTGGAGAGGTCTCATATGAAAATGAGCAAAGGGAATCGCGTCCGATGCTGCAGTCATGAGACCTAAAACTTCCATGCACATAGCTACTGAAGGAAATTATAGAGACTGAAGGTTCCGACAAGCTGAAACCAATTTAAATTGTCTCTTGTCTGTTGGAGACAGAGACATGGACACAATCTATCTTGAAACCTAAAAAGGGGACCCTTGTCTGAGGAATCAAGGAACTTTTTGGTAAATTGATCCTCCAACCATGTCTTTGAAGAAACAACAGAAGTTGATTTGTATGAGATTCTGCAGAACGTAAAGACTGAGCAATTACCAAGATATTGTCCAAATAAGGAAACACAGAGAACGTTTGAAAAGATTCCTAGAGCTGTCGCTAGGCCAAAAAGGAAGAGCAACAAATTGATAATGCTTGCCTAAAAAAGAGAATCTCAGAAACTGATAGTAATCTGGATGAAACAGAATATGAAGATATGCATCCTATAAGTCTATTGTGGGCATATAATGCCCTTGCTGAACAAAGGAAGAATAGACCTTATAGTCACCATTCTGAAAGTTGGTACTCTTACATGTCGATTCAAAATTTTTAGATCCAAAACTGGTCTGAATTAATTTTCTTTCTTTGGGACAATGAATAGATTTGAATAAAACCCCAGACCCCGTTACTGAAACGGAACTGGCATGATTACCCCTGATAACTCCAGGTCTGAAACATACTTCAGGAAAGCATGAGCCTTACTGGGTTTGCTGGAATGCGTGAGAGAAAAAAACTTCTCACAGGCGGTCTTACTCTGAATCCTATTCTGTACCCCTGAGAGACAATATTCTGAATCTAAGGATTTTGGACCGAATTTATCCAAACATCTTAGAAAAATCTTAATCTGCCCCCTACCAGCTGAGCTGGAATATGGGCCGCACCTTCATGGGGACTTGGGGGCTGGCTTTGATCTCTTAAATTACATGAATTCCAATTTGAAGAAGGCTTCCAATTGGAAACATATTCCTTGGGGAAGAGTTAGGTTTCCAATCCTTATTAAGAACGAAATACGGTTAGAAGCTTTAGATTTACCCTCAGAACTTAATCTTGAGGCAAAAAACTCCTTTCCCCACAGTAACAGTTGAAAGTATTGAATCCAACTGTGAACCAAAAAATGTATTACCTTGGAAGGAAAGAAATAGAAATCTGGACTTAGAAATCATATCAGCATTCCAAGATTTAAGCCACAAAGCTCTTCTAGCTAAAATAGCTAAAGCCATAGTTTTAACATCAATTTTGATATCATCAAAAAATGGCATCACAAATGAAATTATTAGCATGTTGAAACAAGTTAACAATGCTAGACAAATCATGATCTGATACGTGTTGCGCTAAAGTTTCCAACCAAAAAGTTGAAGCAGCTGCAACATCAGCCAAATAAATTGCAGGCCTAAGAAAAAGACCTGAAAATAAATTAACTTTCCTTAGATAGGAGGATCTTTAAAATAAATACTATCTTCCATAGGAATAGTAGTACATTTAGCAAGAGTAGAGAGAGCCCCATCAACTTTGGGGATCTTTTCCCAAAACTCCAATCTAACTGCTGACAAAGGATAAAAAATTTAAAACCTTAAAGAAGGAATAAAAAAAGTACCAGACCTATTCCATACCTTGAAATCATATCAGAAATAGCATCAGGAACTGGAAAAAACCCCTGAAATAACCGCAGGAGGTTTATAAACAGAATTTAAATGTTTACTAGCTTTAAAATCAAGAGGACTAGTCTCCTCAATATCCAATGTAATCAACACTTCTTCAACAAAGAATGAATGTACTCCATTTTAAATAAATAAGTAGATTTGTTAGTGTCAATATCTGAGGAAGGATCTTCTGAATTAGATAGATCCACTTCAGAGCAGGATAATTCAGTATGTTGTCAGTCATTTGAAATTTCATCAACTTATGAGAAGTTTAAAAAGACCTTTACACTTATTAGAAGGCGGGATGGCAGACAAAGCCTTCTGAATAGAATTAGAAAATTATTCTTATAAATTCACAGGTATATCTTGTACATTAGATGTTAAAAGAATAGCAACAGGCAATGCATTATTACTGATGGACAGATTCTCTGCATGTAAAAGTTTATCATGATAACTTATTACAAACCACAGCTGAAGATATAATCTCCATAACATTACAATAAATGTAATTAGCTTTGGTAGAACTGATATCAGTCAGCAGTATTCCAACAGTGTTTTCTGAGACAGGAACAGATTGAGACCTCTTGCAAAATGTAAGAGAAAAAAACAACATATAAAGCAAAATTATCAATTTCCTTATATGGCAGTTTCAGGAATGGGAAAAAATACAACAGCATAGCCCTCTGATAGAGAAAAAAAGCATAAAGGAATGCGGTTTAAATTATGAAAATATTTGGCGCCAAGAATGACACACAGAGTAAACTTTTTTTGGCGCTAACAACATCCGGAAATGACACAC
Organism: Bombina bombina; assembly: GCF_027579735.1. Taxonomy (NCBI): domain Eukaryota; kingdom Metazoa; phylum Chordata; class Amphibia; order Anura; family Bombinatoridae; genus Bombina; species Bombina bombina. The sequence continues at coordinate 334,771,575 of NC_069504.1, read as the reverse complement.
TCGCTTCCTTGAAGACGCAACCTTGTGAAAGGACTCTGCATTGACAAAGACGCCGGAAATGACGTATTTGCGTCATCGAACGTAACTTCGCACCAAAAAAAATCTCGCGCCAAAAATGACGCAATATAGTTTGGCATTTTGCGCCCTTGCGAGCCTAATTCTGCCCACGAATTTAAAATGACATTCAATTGTAAAAAAGACTATACCCCAGGTAAGAAATAAATTTTCCTAAAAAAATGCTTTTCCCAGATATGAAACTGACAGTCTGCAAAAGGAAATATACTGAACCTGAATCATGGCAAATATAAGTACAGTATATAGTGCCAAACCATAGCTGAGAGTGTCTTAAGTAATGAAAACAAACTTACCAAAAGACACCCATCCACATATAGCAGATAGACAAACCAGTACTGAAATGGTTATCAGTAGAGGTAATGGAATATGAGAGTATATCGTCGATCTAAAAAGGAAGGCAGGAGATGAATCTCTACGACCGATAACAGAGAACCTATGAAATAGATCCCCGTGAGGAAAACCATTGCATTCAATAGGTGATACTCCCTTCACATCCCTCTGACATTCACTGTACTCTGAGAGGAATCGGGCTTCAAAAATGCTGAGAAGCGCATATCAACGTAGAAATCTTAGCACAAACTTATTTCACCACCTCCATAGGAGGCAAAGTTTGTAAAACTGAATTATGGGTGTGGTGAGGGGTGTATATATAGGCATTTTGAGGTTTGGGAAACTTTGCCCCTCCTGGTAGGATTGTATATCCCATACGTCACTAGCTCATGGTCTCTTGCCAATTACATGAAAGAAAAGAAACTTACACTGTCTTTAAAAAGTGAAAAGTAAACGTCTGTAGACATCTTTTAGGCTAAGGACACAACCATGAAAGACAATACAATAAAAAAAATATAACATTTTCCTGTATGTGAATAACATTGGAATGTCAAATATTAACCCTTTCAGTGTTAAACACTTTCCCACCTGGGTGCTAAGCTGAAATGAGGTTTTTTTTAATGTTTTAAATATTTTTTTTAACTTTTTTCCAAAGACGTATACCGTTGGAAAGGTTATGCAGCATGCCCCCTTCCCTATACGGTGCATTGTCTTTTTATTAATAAAGTTGCGCCGTGATGTCACCACGCAAAACGTGAAGCCCTGGCGATGCCTGTCACTATACAGACCCGATCGCTGGGGTAGGAGCGGGTGGGAGCCCCCAGGTCTCCCTCAAGGTCAAAGAGTGCTAGCGACGGCTCTGAGCCTGAGTGGTAAACTCTGCGACGGCTCAGGTTAGCGCACGAGCGATAACGGTTTGTTTTTTCCCCTTGTACACAGAAAAAGTTAGCGCAGTCCCGATATCTGAAGTCCTAAGGTTAGCGTGCGTCGGGTTTGGCTCACATGCAAAACTTTTACTTTGTAATAAAAAGATTACTTCTAGCTGTGCTTATGCTCAAGCAGGAGCTCTAAATACCGCTCAACTGGTAATCTAGCCCTAAGTGGGAAGCCAATTACAGGACAGTGTCCCTTTTATTAATACCTGCTCTTTTTATGTGTAAATGCAACTCTTAATGGGCAGACTTGTTACATTCATAATCAGTGGTTTTATCAATACTTACAACAGATTGGAAATAAGATCAAAATAATCATTGCAAATCTGTTCACTGTGCCTATGATATTTTATATCTAGAACATGCTTGCTAGTACCATAAAAATAGAACTAAGTGAGGAGCACTGAAGTAAAAACGAATCCATATTAAAACACAGAAACAAGTGTGGTACAAACAAAGTGTAAAGCCCCCACTAGGCTATAAAAACAGCTGACTTGTTTAGGCTGGGGTCATAATCAAAGGTGATTAGTACCATTAAAAGTCTAGAGAACTGAGTGAGAGTGTCTACTATAATTAACTTAAAGGGACATGAAATCCATTTTTTTTCTTTCATGATTCAGACAGATTATACAATTTTATACAACTTCCAATTTGCTTCTATTATCAAATTTGCTTCATTCTCTTGGTATCCTTTATCGCTAGCTCAACACATAGGATGAGACAATGACAAGAAGCAATTATATGCAGCCATCAGCTAGCTTCCAGTAGTGAGTTGCTGTTGCTGAGGATATATGCATATGCAAACAAATGTGCTTATCCTTAGCAGGAGAGCAAAGAAAATGAAGTTGTTTAACACCTTAAGCCATTGCAACGTGTATATATACACGTTATGCGGTACTTTGTTTATCGTACCACACAATGTATATATACATCGGATGGAGCTGCTGGAAGCTCCACCAGTCTCGACTGTTACAACCGAAAGCTAGAGTTCCTGAGTTTCTGCCTGTATATGGAACAGTGCTCTAGTTACATATGAAGGCAGATGCCAGATCGTTAGAGGGTGACACTGCGTGTGTCACCATATGTAACAGTTATCTGCTGGTGCCGGTGGGAGATGTGGGGGGAAATCCGGGAGGCGGAAGGGATGGGGATCTACACTACAGAAAAAAGGTGCGGTGCAGGGTTCCCTAAGTAATGATCTGAAGAGGGGGAGTTGTCGGTGGACCACTACACTACAGAACATTAAACAATAAATAATAAATAAATATATATATATATATATATATATATATACAGCAAGAAACAGGTGCACTCTCACAAACAATAAGGCAGGTGCCAGGGTGCTAGAGTAGGTTAAGATATAGCGAATAGAAAACAGCACTCTCTGGTCTTAACAGCAAATAAATTACTTTTATTCGGTAACGTTTCGGGGAATGCTCCCCTTCATCAGACCAACAATGTACAAGTGAAGCAAACCTTTATACACATACAAGACCCTCCCCCAGTGAAAAAAACACCAAAATTAGTTGCCATGGCAACTAATTAACATAACAACACACATCAAATCTCCATAGTCAATTACAAATAGCACAAATGGTACCAATAAGCAATTAGTAAAAACTGGTATATGCAATACAGAAGTGTAAATGCATAAAGACCATTACACCAATTAAATCTAAATCCTATGTACATCCTATGTACAAATCATAAAAAAAATATGAAAAACAGAGCACATGTATTAGGGGCTGAATGTAGGAGTGTAAAATACACGCTCTGTAGCCGAACAACCAAATGCTGCAGTGCTTAAAAGTAATACATTGGTGGTTAATAAGACATGTGTGTGTGTGTGTAACACTTTCAATGTCATAATTGCATACTTTGTAGCATTGTCGTGTATACGTCCACACCCGTACAGGAATGTACAGAAGGCATAGTCACTATACCATTGTAAATCAATCTATAGTATTGGCATAAGATATGAGACCTGTAAGTGCCGTACTAAACATATAATTAAACTAATAATTAAACTAATGAACAACTTGTGCACTGATAGAGACAAAGGTAAATGCATATTGTGAATTGAATAGGCAGAACTGACCTTATCTATAGCCCAAATCTAGGTGGACACGGAGTGTCACATCGGACCCAACTGAAAAAGCCGCTGCCAATAGTGTGTATAGTAAGAGAGGGGGTCGTAGTTCCCAAAACAACCCAGTGTCATAGCCGTCTAGATGGATCTGCGCACGTGTATCAGACAGGGGCAGTCCATTCTCTACTCTAGCTACAGGGTGGCCGTGATTGGTGTAAACGGGCAAGCCCCTATGTGTGTAGGGAAACCTTGTATGTCCCGCACTCTCCTAAAGAATTAAGTGTGTTAACAGCTCAATGTGGGGCACGTACCCACAACATATATATAACAATTCATAGAACAATTCCTGAAGCTGCTGGTCCCAAGTCTAACTGCGTCCCAAGTGCTTAAGCTAAAATTCAGCCAGTGTCAGAAATAATGAGAAGCGGCAGGTGCCATACTATGTGTAATGGGGGCAAAGAGGCACAGATCACTAATCCTATACGAACTATCAGAGTGCGTAAAAACTCAACACTATGGGGCAAGCATGTAATACAGAATATGAACAAGGATATGTCATAACTGTATACCCTAGTGTGTGTACTGTCAGACAACAACCAAAGTATACACCGTTCGTATATGGCCTATATGTGAACCAGACAGGACATAGGAGTAGTTAAAACATGATGGTAAGGATCACAATATTAGAGAACAAAGAGTAGGTATCTAGGTAAAATTTAGGTAAAATTTAAATACACGTAAATACATAGGTAAAGCACTGTTGAGATCTGCAGCAAACTGGTTATAAACACTAGGGCCATAGGCCACCAGGGGCATAGCAAAGTCATACAAGAATTAACACTAAGATACCAAGTACACACATTGGTACTGGTAAACACATAGATAATGTCATGAGATAGAGATTTCAGTGCGCAAGTTGTTCATTAGTTTAATTATTAGTTTAATTATATGTTTAGTACGGCACTTACAGGTCTCATATATCTTATGCCAATACTATAGATTGATTTACAATGGTATGGTGACTGTGCCTTCTGCACACTCCTGTACGGGTGTGGACGTATACACGACAATGCTACAAAGTATGCAATTATGACATTGAAAGTGCTACACACACATGTCTTATTAACCACCAATGTATTACTTTTAAGCACTGCAGCATTTAGTTGTTCGGCTGCAGAGAGTGTATTTTACACTCCTACATTCAGCCCCTAATACATGTGCTCTGTTTATGTTTTTTATGTTTTCCATGTTTTTTATGATTTGTATATATGATGTACATAGGATTTAGATTTAATTGGTGTAATGGTCTTTATGCATTTACACTTCTGTATTGCATATACCAGTTTTTACTAATTGCTTATTGGTACCATTTGTGCTATTTGTAATTGACTATGGAGATTTGCTGTGTGTTGTTAAGTTAATTAGTTGCCATGGCAACTCATTTTAGCATTTTTTTCACTGGGGGAGGGTCTTGTATGTGTATAAAGGTTTGCTTCACTTGTACATTGTTGGTCTGATGAAGGGGAGCATTCCCCGAAACGTTACCGAATAAAAGTAATTTATTTACTGTTAAGACCAGAGAGTGCTGTTTTCTATTCGCTATATATATATATATATATATATATATATATATATATATATATAAATAATGTGAGCAGAAGGAAGCGCACTCCAAAGGGCTTGTAATTAAGTATTCACCTTTATTGTGAACGTTTTCGAGCTTATACAGCTCGTCCTCAGACAGGCAAGATATAGACAGTTACACTTACCACCACCGTGCCTAAATACCCATCCCACTACTACGTCACACTCTACACGTAGGACACACCCCCCTAGGGGAGCTGTCGGCCGTGTCACTGCGGCGAAGAAATAGGAACCCAAGTGACATAAAAAATGACATTAAAAACAAGTCCACTGTTGATAATAGATACAAAGCAGGATATGGCACATAATAATACAAGTATAATGCGGCAAGTACACTGCCGTAATCCCATCACCATGGTGACAATACAACAAACTCAGCCATTGGATAATGCCCTAAGGCCAATCAGAGCAAACAATAACAAACCAAGCTATCAAATCTTAGGCTGTAAGTATTGCCGTAAACAGCAAAATAAAACGAACAATCATACTATTTGCGATCGTCTTGCTGAGAGGGCTGAGAACAAAAGCGCAGGTGAAGATCAACCCGAAAACCGAAATAACAACAGAAAAATTCTGTACACTCAGTCAGCCGACGGTCACCATAGTAACCGCCAAACAAAGGCGGTAATGAATAACATTGAAGGCCAATAGGGGAGAGAGCAATGTAGTGGATAGAAACCGTTAGATAGAGGGGATGATAATCATTTAATTGATATACGAACGTCAGTATGTGGAGGTTCAGACATAACATAAAAACGGACAAACATCATCCTTTGCGTAGTCCGCACAAAGCAGACAGTCTGAGCGCACACATAACTGACGGACAGGAAAGGAAGAAAAAATGCCACCAGAGCCAGCATACAAGGGAGCAAATATGTGGGGAAAAAGATTGAAAATGCAATAAGCTAGAATAAGAACCAATATTTGCTTTCCAAAACAAAACAAAAAATAAAGATAACCATGAGTACCATTTAGTGACCAGGGAGAGAAGAGTAACAAAAACAATAAAACTTAGGCAAAATCACAAATAAAGAATGAAAAGTAAAAAATAAAAAATAATTGGGATGGAAAGTAATCCGTTATGGAGAGGCAGGGATTGAACATGCAAGATAGAAATGTAATGAAGGCAACAAAATAGAGAGAAGCAAGCTAGTGGAAAGAACCATACAGAATAGATGGTGGCTCTCAATAGGTATGATAACCAAATTATGGCTCTCCATATGGCATATAGGGGTATCTAAAGAAACACCTGCCAATCAAGGAATGCATTGAGTCCCTTTGGTGTGATGGTTTCCAGCTTGTACATCCAGCGAGACTCTCTCTGTAGTAATAATTTATTGTGATCACCTCCGCTACTCAGGGGTGGAATGTGATCTATTATGGTGTATTTCAGATCCGAAACCCTGTGCTGGCAATCCACGAAGTGACGTGCTACCGGCTGTTCAGATTCTCCTCGTTTGAGGGCAGTCCGAATGGCGGAGCGATGGTTTGCCATCCGTGTTCTCAAATCGTCAGAGGTTTTGCCCACATAGTACAGACCACAGGGGCAGTGTAACAAGTACACAATGTAGGTTGTAGTACATGTAAGGCGGTGCTTGTGTCTATATATCTGGCGTCTGTGTGGGTGCATGAAAGAAGACCCAGTGATCAACCCATTACAGGTTACGCATCCCAGACAGCGGAAGACCCCTGTTTTCTTATTTGTCTCCAGCCAAGTCGACTGACGGTAGCAATCCATTGGATCTGTTTTAATCAAAAAGTCACGCAGGGATCTCGATCTGCGGAACCCCAATCGTGGAGTGGACATATGGGTAAAATGGAGAGATTTATCAGACTTCAGGATGTTCCAATGATTCTGAAGTACTCCTGTGATTGTCTTTTTGTCTCCTGTGTACGTAGTGACAAAAGTCATCCGTTGTTCCATCCTTTCTTTATGTAATACTGAGGTCAGATCTAAAGCAGATCGTTGTGTAGATATCAGCTCCTCAGGGTATTCCCTCATTTTGAACCTAGATGACATCTCATCAAGTTGTTGAATTTTGTTCACCTCCTGAGTGTTGTTCCTAACAACCCGTAGTAATTGTGACTTCGGCAGTGATCTTTTTGTTGCTGGAGGATGACAGCTGGTATAATGCAACAGAGAGTTCCTATCTGTGTTCTTCCGGAACAAGGTAGAATGTATTCTGTTTTGTTTCTTATACAGACGTACATCCAGGAAGTCAACTTGTGTCCTGTCGAACTGGATCTTGAACTGTAAGGCAGGATTAGCCATATTAAGTTGTTCAAACCATTCCTCCAACTGCCTCTGTGACCCAGACCAGAAAAGGAGCAGGTCATCAATGTATCTTCTAAAGAAAATAATTTTTTCATGCTTGAAGAGATCTGTTCCAAATTCCTCGAACCACCCCATAAATAAATTAGCGTACGATGGGGCCACGTTCGACCCCATCGCCGTTCCAGTTAGTTGTAAGAAAAACTTCTGCTCAAACCTAAAATAATTCATGGTTAGGCAGATCTGCAATAGATAGAGTAGGACTTCAGGTGGAGGCCCTATGTATGGGGTTCTTAATAGATGGAATTCAACTGCCTTTAAGCCCTCTGTATGTGGGATCACAGTATAAAGGCTTGTGACATCAAGTGTCACAAGCAAAACATCCTCGTCCAGGGGACCCCAGTTCCTAAGTATGGTCAACAGAGTAGATGAATCCTTAAGGTATGAAGGCGTATGTTAGACCAGGGGCTGTAGGAAATAGTCTACAAAGATCGCCATAGGTTGCTGTAAAGAACCTATAGCCGAAACTATAGGCCTGCCCGGCGGCTTATCTAGCCTTTTTTGTATCTTGGGAAGCGTGTAGAACACCGGTGTCCTAGGGAATTCAGTATTCAAGAATTCATAAGTGCCTTTATCCAAAAGTCCTTCCCGATATGCCAGGGCAGTATATTGGTCAATCTGTTTCTTATATGTCATGGTTGGATCATGGGTCAATAGCTTATAGGTCTTTTCATCCATTAATTGCAGCATATATAGCATTGCAGCATCCATTATTGCCAGCAGCATATATATATATATATATATATATATATATATATATATATATATATATAGTGTTTTATAGGTACTGGCAGACAGCGAGTACCTAAGATGGCTGACACTAGTTAGAGGGGGGAGAGTTAGAGAGCTGTTTGCGAGGGATCAGGGAGGTTGGAGGGTAAGGAAGGATCTCACACTGCAGAAAATAGAAAAAAAATTGCCTTACATCTTTATATTGGCAGACTATTTGCCAGTACCTAAGATGTGGTGACACAGGGGTGAGGGAGGGAAGAGAGCTGTTTGGGATGGATCAGGTAGGGATCAAGGGGTGGGACGTCATCTCTAATAAAGTTAAAATTAACCTTACAAGCAACCTGATTAACCCCTTCACTGCCAGGAATAATAGAAGTTTGGTGCGCAGCTGCAATTAGCAACCTTTTAATTATCAAAAAGCAATAACAAAGCCATGTATGTATGATATTTCTGAACAAAGGGGATCCCAGAGAAGCTTTTACAATCATTTGTGTCATGATTGCACAAGCGGTATGTGAATAATTTCCAGACATCCCAACTCTCCCTGAAGTTCAGGGAGTCTCCCTGATTGTAATAGTGGCTCCCTGATGCCAGCAAATGGAATGCAATCTCCCTGAAACTCCAAGTACTATGGTCCAATGTGCCCCAAATCTGGAAAAGTGTTTCTTTAAGGAACACCTTTAGTTGCTGGAACGTTATAGAACTCTCAAAGCATGCATCAGTAGCCAAAAAGCCCCCACTGGGCTAAAACACAAATACTACCTTATTTACTGCACGTAATTAAACTTCGTATTCTAAAATATTTAAGCATTCAACAAGTGTACAATCACTGGAAATAATGTATGTAGTTGTGCAATAAAGCTACTTTTTTGTGTGACTTTAGTGGGAAGCTACTTTAATGATAAGTCTCTATCTTACTTAGGGTTTCAAGGTGTCCAATATATAACTGGGAGGGAGGGGGGGGGTGGCGGCGCAGAAGCGGGTGAAGCCACCTCCCTGAAATGGGTTTTTGCAGGTTGTGATGTCTGAATTTCAGTGAGAGACTCGGTTTGTGAAAAAGTTTTTTTTGTTGTATTTTTGTTTTGTTGTATGATCACATTTGGCAGTGAAATGCTGGCTTAATATATACCATAATGGGCCTAGTTTAATACCTTGGGTTGTTTACTTAAGAAAAAATATCGTTTTGATTGGTAAATTAAAAAAAAACAAGGCTCTATTTCTGTTTAAATGGAGTGATCGCAAAAATGCTAAAAATTATCTAGTATTTTGGGCAAGTTCTTCTCTGAAAGTCCCGGTAGTGAAGGTGTTAAAAATGCATACTCTAGCCAAAATCATGAACGTTTAGTTTCGACTGCCCCTTTAACAACAAGAAAACTGATTAAAAAACCAAAACAACATAATTCTGTGGGAATATGTGCCAGAACATACATGAAAGTGTAAGTTACTGTTATTTCCTGATTTGTTGTTTTGCTATTTAAAAACGTCTGGCATTCTTCTTACACTAACTCTTAATTAGAATCTTTTGTTTATTTAATAGGGGCATAGTACCCAAAAATAAGTTGATATTGTTTTAATTATCATTAAAACTGTGTAAATTTCCTACTAGCATTGGTTTCCTTTAGTAAAAAAATCTTAAAGGGAAACTGAAACCAATTTTTTTCTTTTGTGATTCAGATAGAGCATGAAATTTTAAGCAACTTTCTAATTTACTCCTATTAACAAATTTTCTTCATTCTCTATTTGAAATGTAAGAATGTAAGTTTAGATGCCGGCCCATTTATGGTGAACAACCTGGGTTGTTCAAGCTGATTGGTGGATAAATTCATCCACCAATAAAAAGTGCTGTCCAGAGTCCTAAACCAAAAAAAAGCTTAGATGCCTTCTTTTTCAAATAAAGATAGCAAGAGAATGAAGAAAAAATGATAATAGGAGTAAATTAGAAAGTTGCTTAAAATGTCATGCTCTATCAGAAACACGGAAGAAAAAATTTGGGTTCAGTGTCCCTTTAAGATTTTTCCAATGTGATTTAACATGCTTGCATATATAACCACAAGCTATGCATTGCTGTGGTATGCCGCGATCTCCCCTCCATTGTGCTAAATAGGCAGAAAGTGCAACACGTTTGCAAACACTGCCACCCAGTGGAAACTGTATCTCTCAAGAATGTAAGAAAAAAATAAACTACTACTAAAATGTGTACCCAGCTTTAGAAAGAACTCATCTGGCTGGAAATAGTGGAATTTATTTTAACCAGCTATTTTTTTTTTCTTTTCTTGAAAGCAACAATGTTCCTTTTATATCAACCACATCATGTAAGTGTGTAAAATGTACTCTGTAGTAATACTTTTAGAAATGCTGCATTCTAGTGTAAATAAGAAAAAAAGTTTAAGATAAGATACATAACTTTTGATTGGTGAATTTATTTACATGTGTTTGCATTGGTAGTGTGTTTATTTTAACCTATGGTTATATGTTCCCATGTATAGGCAAGTCGTTGGTTATGGAAGAAATTGAAGCCTCAGCCTCCATCTTCACGATCTCTACCCTGTCCTCGTCTGGGACACAGTTTTTCCCTCCATGGAAACAAGTGTTATTTGTTTGGTGGCCTGGCAAATGAAAGCGAAGATACCAACAATAATATTCCTAGGTGTATAATTAATTTTCAAATCATTGCACTGCTGGTTGTATACTCTTACAGCTGCGTTTAAAGTAAATGTGTTATTGTGAAAACGAAAATACAAATAAAACTTTGAAGCAACTTTTTTAACTGAAAATAAAACTATGGTCTAGAAATATGTTTTGTTATAGCCTACATATTACAAGTCTGTGCCTAAAAATCAGTGTCACTTCTTCTTTAGGGCTCGTTTTGTAATGTTCGTGGGATATTTCCTGGCCAGTAGTCTTCTTATCCCAGCATCAAGTGGAAAGATAAGAAAAAATCCAGAACTAAATATAACATTTTGGTAGAATGAGGAAGTACAGGAACATCATAAGCTGCAAGGGTTAATGAGGAGCACGTCACTGGCCTGAGTAGGGTTCAGAAGTAAGCAGATAGTACTAAGCCCCTACAAAAAACACAAAAATAAAAGAAATGCTCACTAGGGAATGCAGGGTTCAGGGAGAAGAGACAGTCCAATGTTTCTGAGAATCAAGGGGTTAAGCAAAGGAATGGTTAATAGACAATGCAGGGTTCAATAACAAGCAGGCAGACCAATCTTTCTGAGTATCAAAAGGGTTAAAGGGCCATGATACCCAAATGTTGAAACACTTGAAAGTGATGCAGCATAGCTGCAAAAAGCTGACGATAATATCACCTGAACGTCTCTATGTAAAAAAAGAAAGATATTTTAACTCAAAATGTCCTAAGTATTCACACCCCATTGTAAAGAGCTTTAAGCAGCAAATCAGTATGCCTGTCCTGGGACAGGCAAGGCAGTGAGCCTCATGCACACTTGTGTTATTTCCCTATTCGGTTTAAGGGTGTCTACTATGAAATCTCATGCGAGTTAAGTGAAATCTCATGAGATCACAGTAAAAGAGTTCATGACCTCAGCACTGCTGATGCTGATTGGCTTCTGTTCATTTCCCTTTTTTTTACCTTCAGCTGTGCAGCTGCTCAGTATAACTTTTTAAACAGAACTTACTCTGCTGAGCTGAGGAGATTGTGAGGTAAAATATCTTCCTTTTTTACATAGAGATGCTCAGATGATATTTACCTGTCAGCTTTTTACAGTTATACTGCATCACTTTCAAGTGATTTAGCATATAAGTATTATGTCCCTTTAAGCAGTAGAATGGTCAATAAGCAATGCAGTCCAATCTTTCTCAGTATCAAAAGGGTTAAGCAGTAGAATGGTCAATAGCAATGCAGGTTTCAGAAACAAGCAGGCAGTCCAGTAAAGCACAATAGTAAACAGCAAAACAAAAGCACCCAGGAGTACACAGAGGAAAACCTATACTAGAGCACTTACAGACTGAAGGAGATTACCTTAAATAGGGGCAGGCTCATGCATAGGTGTACAGGAAATGAGCAGAGCAGCAATCGCGGCAAGCAGTGATGATGTCACTGCCGTGGGCCGCACAACAACCAGGTGCTGCCATGGCAAGGACAGGGATGAGAGGGGCTGTGGCATGACAAGTTTACATTTCAATAGTAGTGGAAGTAACATAAAAATTGTCATAACGTGTACTTTTATGTAAACTAACACTTATGTCAGTGAATTGTACATGTAGTCTGTTAGCAAGTGACCATAGTCAGCACACAAGCAGGGCAACATATCTCAGTGCAATATGGGGGGTTTTGTGTCTTGCAGTACTTGTCTGCTGAAGTTGTCTATATAAAAATATCGTGGGTCACTAGCTTCATCATTTGCCCAACTTCACACTGTTCTGAGTTTTACCTAACTTAAGAGTACCTTGAGTCTGTAAACAATATTTTTTATATCTCATTAAATTATATTCTTAATTTTTATTATTTCCCAATCATTTTACAGGTACCTTAATGACTTATTTGAACTTGAGCTCCGTCCAGGAACTGGAGTTGTTGGCTGGAACATCCCATCTACAAAGGGAACCCCACCATCTCCAAGAGAGTCCCACTCTGCTGTTGTATATAGTAGAAAAGATAATGGAAAATCAAAGCTATTTATTTTTGGGGGAATGTCTGGATGTCGACTTGGTGATCTTTGGGAACTTGACATTGGTGAGGTCTACTTGTTTATTTGGGTTCAATGCTTATTATGATTTTGCTTTTTCTAAGCAACAACCTGCACCTAGAACCCTGTTTTTGTAATTCATTATGATGGATGTAATCGAAATTATTAAATGTGGATGTGTTAAAAAGTTTTTCCAATACTACACTTTATGTGCTGCTCAGTGGAAGAATCTGCAAGCGCTATTAGCGTTGTTGCAATACATGTTTGTGTGCAAAAATACTTCTGAGAAAAGTTATCATATTCTGTGCCAACTTTTTTTGTACATGCTTTTCCCATACCATATTTGTTTAAGCCCAGTGTAAATGCATCTCTCATACGTGCATGCTTCAGGTGCTTGCAGTGACTTCATTATAATCCCGATCAAGGACAAGGCTTGGTTATGAGTTCACATAGTGTACATTACAACATTCTAAAGCATCTAGAAAATAATTTGCATATTTTCTATTTTTTTTATGTCATTGTAATAGTAGCAAAAAGAGAAAAAAAAAAAGTTTTACTGTTATTGAAAAATAGTGCTAAAACTGCTGAACCTATGGACTGGCTTCTTAGTAAAATAAGTAAATACCCATAACTATTAAAAGAATAGTCATACAAAGTCCACCTTTTCAGTCCTCAGCTGTTTTGTCATTTAAATTAAAATTAGCCAACGTACCTTGTTATTGTCACAGGTGTTGCTCATATAACATAATTGCATAGTGTTGCATAAAGTAAAATGGTGTGCTGCCAGGCAAGCTAGTATGCCTAAAAAATGTTAGTTAAATATCTAAATGTCCTATTTTATATAAACTTCAACTAGTAACACATTTATTCCAATTTCATGAGCTGGTAAGAATCTTAGATTCCAGACAATTGTGTTTTTTTTAAAGATATATGTAAAATAATCATGGAATTTGTCCAGCCCTGTATAAGAGGCATTTTGTATTAATGTGCTAAAACCATGTGCTGACTTATTTAAGAGAGGTAAAGGTTTAATTTATGGTTGCTATATATTTTACACACTTCTATTTTTCTATTAGTACAGTGGCCTTTTTTAAAATCTTATTTATCCACCGTACATTATCACACATTTTGTTAGTGACCTAATTGGTCTGCATGTCAGTCCAATTAAAATTGTAAAATTGCACTTTTATGAAATTGAAAAAATATTTAATGTGTTGGTTTTATTTCCAACATTTGAGTCACTACTCTGGTCTTTATATTTATCTCCTTGTTTCTAGAAACAATGGCATGGACTAATCCAAGCATTAAAGGTGCTGCCCCTCTGCCACGCAGCCTTCACACAGCAAATGTTATAGGAAATAGGTAAGTGGACCATAACTCTTTTTGTGGCACAGTAGACATTACAGCTAGAATGTATTATCATTTGTTTTTTGTTTTTTTTAATAATTTTTATTGAGGTTATACATGTACTTTGACAAAGAAATTGCTTTACAGAAAACATATACTGTACATATACAAATAAAAAAAAAGAAGCATGTCAATCATATTACCAAAGTGTATAATCATAGCCGTTACATCACGTGTATACAGTACACTAAAAATAAACCTCACATTTTCCATATTTTCTCTGATTCTATATAATGGCATAGATAAGGAATAAAGATGTAGCAATGCACTATAAATAACTGATATAGAGAAAGTATACTAGTTAAGTTTCTATATAATGGCATAGATAAGGAATAAACATGTAGCAATGCACTTTAAATAACTGATAAAGATATTAGTTAAGTTATTTATTAATCTTTTGATATCCCAAAACATAAAATAGATGAATAGTAAATTGTAACTTACAATATAAAGGGTTTAAAAATGTTAAGGTAGAATATAATTGAGGAAGTAATATCTTTGAGTGTGGTAAGTTTCAAGGGAAACTGCGCAAAAATGCTCTAGTATAATCACAAGTCACTAGAGTTCTATATATATGTGTGTGTGTGTGTGTGGGGGGGGGGGGGGGGTAATAATCATAGGTTTTCTTAACTGGGAATAAGGACCTTTGAGTTTAAAGCTTTTATGTAATTGCTTTAAAGATGGGGTAGACAGGTGGGACCTGGAGGGAAGTATTCCGTAGATATGTATATATTTCTTCTGTTATGTGTGATCAGTCCACGGGTCATCATTACTTCTGGGATATAACTCCTCCCCAACAGGAAATGCAAGAGGATTCACCCAGCAGAGCTGCATATAGCTCCTCCCCCCTACGTCACTCCCAGTCATTCTCTTGCACCCAACGACTAGATAGGATGTGTGAGAGGACTATGGTGATTATACTTAGTTTTTATAACTTCAATCAAAAGTTTGTTATTTTACAATAGCACCGGAGCGTGTTGTTGCCTCTCTGGCAGAGTTTGAAGAAGAATCTACCAGAGTTTTTACTATGATTTTAACCGGAGTAGTTAAGATCATATTGCTGTTTCTCGGCCATCTGAGGGAGGTAAAAGCTTCAGATCAGGGGACAGCGGGCAGATGAATCTGCATTGAGGTATGTAGCAGTTTTTATTTTCTGAATGGAATTGATGAGAAAATCCTGCCATACCGTTATAATGACATGTATGTATACTCTACACTTCAGTATTCTGGGGATGGTATTTCACCGGAATTACTCTGTTAAAAGTACACTAAACCTTTTAATAGGTATTTATCATGTTAAACGTTTTTGCTGGAATGTAGAATCGTTTGCATTTTCTGAGGTACTGAGTGAATAAATATTTGGGCATTATTTTTCCACTTGGCAGTTACTTGTTTTAATTGTGACAGTTTCGTTTCTCTCTCACCGCTGTGTGTGAGGGGGAGGGGCCGTTTTTGGCGCTCTTTGCTACGCATCAAAAATTTCCAGTCAGTTACTCTTGTATTTCCTGCATGATCCGGTTCATCTCTAACAGAACTCAGGGGTCTTCAAACTTCTTTGGAGGGAGGTAGATTCTCTCAGCAGAGCTGTGAGACTTATATATTGACTGTGATTAAAAAACGTTGCTCTGTAATTTTTATTTTCAAATTTAATTATTGTTAATTTACTAATGGGAACAAACCTTTGCTAAAAGTTGTGTTGTTTTTAAGGATTGAGACTATAACTGTTTTTCAGTTCATTATTTCAACTGTCATTTAATCGTTTAGTGCTTCTTTGAGGCACAGTACGTTTTTGTTAAATAAGATTGTAACCAAGTTGCAAGTTTATTGCTAGTGTGTTAAACATGTCTGACTCAGAGGAAGATACCTGTGTCATTTGTTCCAATGCCAAGGTGGAGCCCAATAGAAATTTATGTACTAACTGTATTGATGCTACTTTAAATAAAAGCCAATCTGTACAATTTGAACAAATTTCACCAAACAGCGAGGGGAGAGTTATGCCGACTAACTCGCCTCACGTGGCAGTACCTGCATCTCCCGCCCGGGAGGTGCGTGATATTATGGCGCCTAGTACATCTGGGCGGCCATTACAGATAACATTACAAGATATGGCTACTGTTATGACTGAAGTTTTGGCTAAATTACCAGAACTAAGAGGCAAGCGTGATCACTCTGGGGTGAGAACAGAGTGCGCTGATAATACTAGGGCCATGTCTGATACTGCGTCACAACTTGCAGAGCATGAGGACGGAGAGCTTCATTCTGTGGGTGACGGTTCTGATCCAAACAGATTGGATTCAGATATTTCAAATTTTAAATTTAAATTGGAAAACCTCCGTGTATTACTAGGGGAGGTTTTAGCGGCTCTTAATGATTGTAACACTGTTGCAATACCAGAGAAATTGTGTAGGTTGGATAAATACTTTGCGGTACCGGCGAGTACTGACGTTTTTCCTATACCTAAGAGACTAACTGAAATTGTTACTAAGGAGTGGGATAGACCCGGTGTGCCGTTCTCACCCCCTCCAATATTTAGAAAGATGTTTCCAATAGACGCCACCACACGGGACTTATGGCAAACGGTCCCTAAGGTGGAGGGAGCAGTTTCTACTTTAGCTAAGCGTACCACTATCCCGGTGGAGGATAGCTGTGCTTTTTCAGATCCAATGGATAAAAAATTAGAGGGTTACCTTAAGAAAATGTTTGTTCAACAAGGTTTTATATTGCAACCCCTTGCATGCATCGCGCCGATTACGGCTGCGGCAGCATTTTGGATTGAGTCTCTGGAAGAGAACCTTAGTTCATCTACGCTGGACGACATTACGGACAGGCTTAAAGTCCTTAAACTAGCTAATTCATTCATTTCGGAGGCCGTAGTACATTTAACCAAACTTACGGCTAAGAACTCAGGATTCGCCATCCAGGCACGTAGAGCGCTGTGGCTAAAATCCTGGTCAGCTGATGTAACTTCTAAGTCCAAATTACTTAATATTCCTTTCAAGGGGCAAACTTTATTTGGGCCCGGTTTGAAAGAAATTATCGCTGACATTACAGGAGGTAAGGGCCACGCCCTGCCTCAAGACAAAGCCAAAGCTAAGGCTAGACAGTCTAATTTTCGTCCCTTTCGGAATTTCAAAACAGGAGCAGCATCAACTTCCACTGCACCAAAACAGGAAGGAGCTGTTGCTCGTTACAGACAAGGCTGGAAACCTAACCAGTCCTGGAACAAGGGCAAGCAGGCCAGGAAACCTGCTGCTGCCCCAAAGACAGCATGAACCGAGGGCCCCCGATCCGGGACCGGGTCTAGTGGGGGGCAGACTCTCTCTCTTCGCCCAGGCTTGGGCAAGAGATGTTCAGGATCCCTGGGCGCTAGAGATCATATCTCAGGGATACCTTCTAGACTTCAAATTCTCTCCCCCAAGAGGGAGATTTCATCTGTCAAGGTTGTCAACAAACCAGATAAAGAAAGAAGCGTTTCTACGCTGTGTACAAGATCTGTTATTAATGGGAGTGATCCATCCGGTTCCGCGGTCGGAACAAGGACAAGGGTTTTACTCAAACCTGTTTGTGGTTCCCAAAAAAGAGGGAACTTTCAGGCCAATCTTGGATTTAAAGATCCTAAACAAATTCCTAAGAGTTCCATCGTTCAAAATGGAAACTATTCGGACAATCTTACCCATGATCCAAAAGGGTCAGTACATGACCACAGTGGATTTAAAGGATGCTTACCTTCACATACCGATTCACAAAGATCATTACCGGTATCTAAGGTTTGCCTTCTTAGACAGGCATTACCAGTTTGTAGCTCTTCCATTCGGATTGGCTACGGCTCCAAGAATCTTCACAAAGGTTCTGGGTGCCCTTCTGGCGGTACTAAGACCGCGAGGAATTTCGGTAGCTCCGTACCTAGACGACATTCTGATACAAGCTTCAAGCTTTCAAACTGCCAAATCTCATACAGAGTTAGTTCTGGCATTTCTAAGGTCGCATGGATGGAAAGTGAACGAAAAGAAGAGTTCTCTTTTTCCTCTCACAAGAGTTCCGTTCTTAGGGACTCTTATAGATTCTGTAGAAATGAAGATTTATCTGACAGAAGACAGATTAACAAAGCTTCTAAATGCATGCCGTGTCCTTCATTCCATTCAACTCCCGTCAGTAGCTCAATGCATGGAGGTGATCGGTTTAATGGTAGCAGCAATGGACATAGTTCCCTTTGCACGTCTACATCTCAGACCGCTGCAATTGTGCATGCTGAGTCAGTGGAATGGGGATTACTCAGACTTGTCCCCTACTCTGAACCTGGATCAAGAGACCAGAAACTCTCTTCTATGGTGGCTTTCTCGGCCACATCTGTCCAGGGGGATGCCATTCAGCAGGCCGGACTGGACAATTGTAACAACAGACGCCAGCCTACTAGGTTGGGGCGCTGTCTGGAATTCTCTGAAGGCTCAGGGACAATGGAATCAGGAGGAAAGTCTCCTGCCAATAAACATTCTGGAATTGAGAGCAGTTCTCCATGCCCTTCTGGCTTGGCCCCAGTTAAAAACTCGGGGGTTCATCAGGTTTCAGTCGGACAACATCACGACTGTAGCTTACATCAACCATCAAGGAGGGACAAGAAGCTCCCTAGCAATGATAGAAGTATCAAAGATAATTCGCTGGGCAGAGTCTCACTCTTGCCACCTGTCAGCAATCCACATCCCGGGAGTGGAGAACTGGGAGGCGGATTTCTTGAGTCGCCAGACTTTTCATCCGGGGGAGTGGGAACTTCATCCGGAGGTCTTTGCCCAAATACTTCGACGTTGGGGCAAACCAGAGATAGATCTCATGGCGTCTCGCCAGAACGCCAAACTTCCTCACTACGGGTCCAGATCCAGGGATCCGGGAGCGGTTCTGATAGATGCTTTGACAGCACCTTGGAACTTCGGGATGGCTTATGTGTTTCCACCCTTCCCGCTGCTTCCTCGATTGATTGCCAAAATCAAACAGGAGAGAGCATCAGTGATTCTAATAGCGCCTGCATGGCCACGCAGGACTTGGTATGCAGATCTAGTGGACATGTCATCCTGTCCACCTTGGTCTCTACCTCTAAGACAGGACCTTCTGATACAGGGTCCATTCAAACATCAAAATCTAACTTCTCTGAAGCTGACTGCTTGGAAATTGAACGCTTGATTTTATCAAAACGTGGTTTTTCTGAGTCGGTTATTGATACCCTGATACAGGCTAGGAAGCCTGTTACCAGAAGGATTTACCATAAGATATGGCGTAAATACCTATACTGGTGCGAATCCAAAGGTTACTCCTGGAGTAAGGTTAGGATTCCTAGGATAATGTCCTTTCTACAAGAAGGTTTAGAAAAGGGTTTATCGGCTAGCTCATTAAAGGGACAGATCTCAGCTCTGTCCATCTTGTTACACAGGCGTCTGTCAGAAAATCCAGACGTCCAGGCCTTTTGTCAGGCTTTAGCTAGGATCAAGCCTGTGTTTAAAGCTGTTGCTCCGCCATGGAGTTTAAACTTAGTTCTTAACGTTTTACAGGGTGTTCCGTTTGAACCCCTTCATTCCATTGATATAAAATTGTTATCTTGGAAAGTTCTGTTTTTAATGGCTATTTCCTCGGCTCGAAGAGTCTCTGAGTTATCAGCCTTACACTGTGATTCTCCTTATCTGATCTTTCACTCAGACAAGGTAGTTCTGCGTACTAAACCTGGGTTCTTACCTAAGGTAGTCACTAACAGGAATATCAATCAAGAGATTGTTGTTCCATCCTTGTGTCCAAATCCTTCTTCAAAGAAGGAACGTCTTCTACACAATCTGGATGTAGTTCGTGCCCTCAAGTTCTACTTGCAGGCAACTAAAGATTTTCGCCAAACTTCTTCCCTGTTTGTCGTTTATTCTGGACAGAGGAGAGGTCAAAAAGCTTCTGCTACCTCTCTCTCTTTTTGGCTTCGTAGCATAATACGTTTAGCCTATGAGACTGCTGGACAGCAGCCTCCTGAAAGAATTACAGCTCATTCCACTAGAGCTGTAGCTTCCACTTGGGCCTTTAAGAATGAGGCCTCTGTTGAACAGATTTGCAAGGCTGCAACTTGGTCTTCGCTTCATACTTTTTCCAAATTTTACAAATTTGACACTTTTGCTTCTTCGGAGGCTATTTTTGGGAGAAAGGTTCTTCAGGCAGTGGTTCCTTCTGTATAATGAGCCTGCCTATCCCTCCCGTCATCCGTGTACTTTTGCTTTGGTATTGGTATCCCAGAAGTAATGATGACCCGTGGACTGATCACACATAACAGAAGAAAACATAATTTATGCTTACCTGATAAATTCCTTTCTTCTGTTGTGTGATCAGTCCACGGCCCGCCCTGTTTTAAGGCAGGTAAATATCTTTTAAATTATACTCCAGTCACCACTTCACCCTTGGTTTCCCCTTTCTCGTTGATTCTTGGTCGAATGACTGGGAGTGACGTAGGGGGGAGGAGCTATATGCAGCTCTGCTGGGTGAATCCTCTTGCATTTCCTGTTGGGGAGGAGTTATATCCCAGAAGTAATGATGACCCGTGGACTGATCACACAACAGAAGAAAGGAATTTATCAGGTAAGCATAAATTATGTTTTATTTATATACCTACAAAGGGAACAGCTCTATTTGGCAAGATCTGACTGTTAAGCTGAAGGAGACAATTGTGGCATTTCTGTTATTTCTGGTGCCCTAACTTATACTAAACATATAAAATCTAAATATACTCTAAATATAAGCGCCCTTGAACCAAAATTATACATGCCTCCAGAACATTAAGGTGTGAAATGACTTACAGTGGTTCAGATAGAGCACAAAGACATCTAGATTATCCCAAATGACTCCCACCATCTGGGCCCCATACCCACCGATAGGTAGACATGCAGAAGCAGATGTCTATAGTTAAGAAGCAACATAACATCATAAGTGTTTATATATACTAAGAGAGAGCGAGACCTTGCGCACAGCGCTAAAGGCACCCTTTTCATATCAGATCAATACATTACTCTGGGAGGATGTCTTTACTACCCTATTTTATGGAAATCATTACTTAGGCTAGGGACACTGAACAATTTCTTGACACTGCCCATGGTGGACTAAGTCTCCTTCCCTGAACAAAGAGTATAACATAGAGCCAGTGTAGAGGACCCTTGTTAAATAATCTTGGTGGATGAGCCTTATAAAGTACCACAGCCAATTTATAATGCTATTTGTGAGAATAAACCAGGAAAGCAGAGGATGAGTAAGCTATAATTTTTAACACAGGAGCCCATTTTTAGTACCTATATTAACTAATAAACTATTGGAATAGGAGATATTCAGCCTTTAGTGATGGCGATTATCTGGGGCTTCCTAGTGAGGGGAGTACCTTAAAATCATCATGTTCCTTGATATATAATAAATCAATTGCCCTGCCTTATTGATAAGAGACATTATGACTGTGATTTATCATGTATGAGCTGGGGAATTATACTGAAATACCAAGTATAAAAAGTATAATACTAATGTAGGGTAAGTCTGAAACTAGGAAAATACATGATAGTGCCATGCAATTTTTTGATAGCTGTCGGAAAGGGCAATGATAAAAATACTATCAATTGCTCTTAAGGGCCTTTACCCCTACAGTATCCATGTACACATATTTGACAGATAATGGGAGCTATCTTGGTATGTAGAACAGAATACATAATTATATTTAGGGCCCAAAAGGGTGTTAAACATGCAGTGAATCAGAGCGTAGATATGTCAAGTCTGTAGGAGTCCGAACTGTATCAGTGTGCAAACTACATAACTATAAACAATTACCTCCAATTATAGAGTGTGTTCTAACAGTGAAAATATAAGCTAAGGTAAACTTTTAAACATATATGTACTTCAAACAGTGATGAGGTTGCAAAATAGATTTTATGAAACTGAATTGGCTTTAGTGCCTAGTCTTTTAGGAGACGTGTCATATAAAACATAAACAGATTTTTCTGCCCCTTACTATGCACCATTTATATTCCAGCCCACATCGATTCTCAGAGAAAGAAAATAAAAATTGGATAGCCAGACATCAATATAGTTTAACCAATTCCCGATAGGATCTATATCTTATAGCAGAAACTTTTGCCACTCGAGTGTCAAGAAAGACATTGTTCCAAGAAGACTTAAGCCAATGCCCCGTTCTCCCAAAGTCCAGTGATGGGCAGCGTAGATAAAACAACCCTTTAGTATAGATAGTTAACTTCTAACACAAAACTAAATAAAAGAGAAAGTCTCAGAGTCCTTTATTCTCAAACAGAGCAATGCAAAGGGCTCAAGTAATTACGTTATTGCCAAAGTCTTTCTGTAAAATATACTGCCCCACTACCTCACACCAATCAATGGCAGCGTGTAATACATCTGAGGGGAGTCACCAGTGTCCCAATTGATTGACCGTGATTCCGAGGGTTGGAAAGACCTTAACTGCAGCGTAATCGGTGTGAGGCATATCACTTGTGGCCATGTTTCTGCAGGGCAAGCTTTCCCGAGTTTGCCCCATCTAGTTGTCTGGTTGGCTATTGTGGAGGATGGTCGGATCTCGGCAATGCGTTTTTTATTGTCGCCATAGAATTAATGTTGTTTTCAGTAACACTGATATTGGTTAGTTCCCCAATTCCTGCCGTAGGCAACTTTAAAAGCAAATTCTGGTTTCTTCTGACTCCCGTTCAGAGTAGTTGTCAAGCACCTTGACTCCGGGCGCTATCAACAAAGGAGACCTGCGCAATAGTGCTGGCTGTAGTAGATTGTAGCGCCATCTTCATTGTATGTTCAAGAATGGCTCGGTAGTTGTCTAGAATGCCATTTATCTCCCTGATGATATAAACTGCATACGCCATTGTATGGATACTCAGAAGGAATCAAGTAGTGAGAAAAAAAAAGATATATATATATAGCCCAGTATGGACTGTCTCCCACAAGGTCTAGGCTTCCAGGAATGGTATTACACCTCCGCTCCACAAATGCACATGGCCGGCTTTTCACCCACTGGCAGTCTCTGTCAGTAATCAGATGAGCATGTGAGGTCCTGTATAAGCGTTGGAACCATCCAATTTCTCACAGGGCATCTTGATCTATCTAGAAATATATGTTTAAATATAAATTTAAGGCATAAGTAGTATCATAAACCTTGAAAAGATATGTTGTGCGTCTTGTTGCTCTGGCTGTTGGCTCCGCCCCTAATGTATCATCATTTTCATCTGTGTTTGCTTATTTTAAGGGACACTGAACCTAATTTTTTTTTGCGATTCAGATAGAGCATGCAATTTTAAGCTACTTTGTAATGTACTCCTATTATCATTTTTTCTTCGTTCTCTTGCTATCTTTATTTAAAAAGAAGGCATCTAAGCTTTTTTTTGTTTGAGAACTCAGGACAGCATTTTTTTTTTCGTGGATGAATTTATCCACCAATCGGCAAGAACAACCCAGGTTGTTCACAAGAAATGGGCCGGCATCTAAACTTACATTATTGCATTTCAAATAAAGATACCAAGAGAATGAAGAAAATTTGATAATAGGAGTAAATTAGAAAGTTGCTTAAAATTGCATGCTCTATCTGAATCATGAAAGAAAAAAATTGGGTTCAGTGTCCCTTTAATTATTTCTGTTATAAAAATAAGCCTGAATTATTTTTGATAATCTTTCCTATCCTACTGATGTTTTCTTTCAGGTTTGTAACAGCATATGAAATAGAAAATTATTTTTGACTTTTGGTTTACCATGAATAATTATCCCTGCCATTCTCTCTCCCTCCCATTTTCCTATTTACATGCATTTTATGTGCTAGTGATCAAATTCTTACCATTTTTGTTTCATGCATAAGAACTGTTAGGGTCCAGCAATGTCCATTAACAGGCAAGTTTCTAACATTTGTATACACTGTGGCAACTCTGTTGCATTGAGCTACCCACATATATTTGGTTTTCATCTAAAGGGGAGGAGAGTCCACGGCTTCATTCATTACTAGTGGGAATTAAGAACCTGGCTACCAGGAGGAGGCAAAGACAGCCCAGCCAAAGGCTTAAATGCCTCCCCCACTCCCCTAGTCATTCTTTGCTTTTCGTCACAGGAGGTGGCAGAGAGGTGCCAAAATATCGTAGGTCTCTTATGAGGGGTTCTACCCTTCGCTATGGGACAGGAGTTTTTAAGTAGCCCTTCAAGCTTCTCAACTTGAGGGCCTGGGTGAACGTTAGAGTCCGGAGATGCAGGGGGAGCTTCCCTTTGCAACACCATCCCGATCCATATTAACAGCTCCTTTAGCAATCGGCGTTGACGAGTTTCGCAGATTGCTTTCTTCTCTCAAGTCCATGTCAAGAGCGCAGCTACTACTTGTCTCACTTGAAGGGCCGTGTTCCTGTTCCACGGCATAGATTCTGGTAAGATCGTTTCATTTTTACATAATGGTAACACAGAAGCAGGGCCACAGTGTGGCGCCTTTATCTTTATAGAATCAAGGGGTAATATTCCTATGAGGGGATTATTGAGCAGGGGGGGGTATGTATATGATAAGTTTATTATGTGATTGCTGCGTTATGTGCAAGGACGCGGCTCTGGCATTTTTGTGGAACTGACAGGTTCTCTTCCGGGAGTTTTGCACGGTTTTAGCGAGCTTTCTCATGGGCAGGGGCGGTCCTGCGTAGTCATCCTTGTGACCAGGAGGGGCTTCTTCACTTCCGGTCTGATCTGCGATGGAGGAGACAAATCGGTTTCTGAGTCCGGGTCATAGTAGGTGGTGAGTGCCCTGGCCATTGGTGGTTATAAAGGTGCCTGTTCTAGTCTTTTTTTCTAAAAGCTATGTAGGATTCTGATGTGATAGAGGGTACTTCCTCTTTATGTAAGTCTTATACCTGTGTTTATTGTGAGGTTTTGGTAGACCAGCCTGCGCAACTGTGTTCCACATGCCTTGAGAAAGCTACGACTTCCAAACATAAGAGAATGTCTAGCACTACTAAGCCGTCCACCTCTGAGGGGTCTCCGTCCCGTGAGGTGCGTTCCCCATTGGTGTCCCCTATTCCACATGCAGGGTCCGACTGTTACCCCTTCAAGGGAAATTGCTTGGCCGCCGGACTTTGCTGATCAGCTTGAAACGGCAGTCGCTAAGGTGATCCATGCTTTGCCGCGTTCTGCTTAGCGCAAGTGTAGAGCTTTTCATAGCGGCCCGACCCAGGAGTTGTGTTTGTCGGACGCCCCAGAGGGGTAGTACGATGACGAGGCCCAATCCAACGCATCCAAAGAGGCCCTTTCGGGGTCGGAGTCTGTGTCATCTAAACCTCCGGCAGCGGAGGAACACGGTTTTTGGTTTAAAATGGAGAACCTGCATTTCTTTCATGTAATTAGCAAGAGTCCATGAGCTAGTGACGTATGGGATATACATTCCTACCAGGAGGGGCAAAGTTTCCCAAACCTCAAAATGCCTATAAATACACCCCTCACCACACCCACAAATTAGTTTTACAAACTTTGCCTCCCGTGGAGGTGGTGAAGTAAGTTTGTGCTCAGGGTATTGTGGTATTTCCTTATTTGGACGATATCTTGGTACTTGCTCAGTCTTCACATTTAGCAGAATCTCATACGAATCGACTTGTATTGTTTCTTCGAGAACATGGTTGGATTTACCAAAAAGTTAATTGATTCCTCAGACAAGGGTAACCTTTTTAGGTTTCCAGATAGATTCAGTGTCCATGACTCTGTCTCTGACAGACAAGAGACGTCTAAAATTGGTTTCAGCTTGTCGAAACCTTCAGTCTCAATCATTCCTTTCGCTAGCCTTATGCATGGAAATTCTAGGTCTTATAACTGCTGCATCGGACGCGATCCCCTTTGCTCGTTTTCACATGCGACCTCTTCAGCTCTGTATGCTGAACCAGTGGTGCAGGGATTATACAAAGATATCTCATTTAATATCTTTAAAACCGATTGTACGACACTCTCTGACGTGGTGAACAGACCACCATCGTTTAGTTCAGGGGGCTTCTTTTGTTCTTCCGACCTGGACTGTGATTTCAACAGATGGAAGTCTGACAGGTTGGGGAGCTGTTTGGGGGTCTCTGACAGCACAAGGGGTTTGGGAATCTCAGGAGGTGAGATTACCAATCAACATTTTGGAACTCCGTGCAATTTTCAGAGCTCTTCAGTCATGGCCTCTTCTAAAGAGAGAGTCGTTCATTTGTTTTCAGACGGTCAATGTCACAACCGTGGCATATGTCAATCATCAAGGAGGGACTCACAGTCCTCTGGCTATGAAAGAAGTATCTCGAATACTGGTATGGGCAGAATCCAGCTCCTGTCTAATTTCTGCGGTTCATATCCCAGGTATAGACAATTGGGAAGCGGATTATCTCAGTCGCCAAACGTTACATCTGGGCAAATGGTCTCTTCACCCAGAGGTATTTCTTCAGATTGTTCAAATGTGGGGACTTCCAGAAATAGATCTGATGGCTTCTCATCTAAACAAGAAGCTTCCCAGGTATCTGTCCAGATCCAGGGATCCTCAGGCGGAGGCAGTGGATGCATTGTCACTTCCTTGGAAGTATCATCCTGCCTATATCTTTCCGCCTCTAGTTCTTCTTCCAAGAGTGATTTCCAAGATTCTAAAGGAGTGCTCGTTTGTTCTGCTGGTGGCTCGTTTGTTCTCACAGGTTTTGGTATGCGGATCTTGTCCGGATGGCCACTTGCCAACCGTGGACTCTTCCGTTAAGACCAGACCTTCTATCGCAAGGTCTTTTTTTCCATCAGGATCTCAAATCCTTAAATTTGAAGGTATGGAGATTGAACGCTTGATTCTCAGTCATAGAGGTTTCTCTGACTCTGTGATTAATACTATGTTACAGGCTCGTAAATCTGTATCTAGGAAGATATATTATCGAGTCTGGAAGATTTACATTTCTTGGTGTTTTTCTCATCATTTTTCTTGGCATTCTTTTAGAATTCCTAGAATTTTACAGTTTCTTCAGGATGGTTTGGATAAAGGTTTGTCTGCAAGTTCCTTGAAAGGACAAATCTCTGCTCTTTCTGTTCTTTTTCACAGAAAGATTGCTAGTCTTCCTGATATTCATTGTTTTGTACAAGCTTTGGTTCGTATAGAACCTGTTATTAAGTCAATTTCTCCTCCTTGGAATTTGAATTTGGTTCTGGGGGCTCTTCAAGCTCCTCCGTTTGAACCTATGCATTCGCTGGACATTAAATTACTTTCTTGGAAAGTTTTGTTTCTTTTGGCCATCTCTTCTGCTAGAAGAGTTTCTGAATTATCTGCTCTTTCTTGTGAGTCTCCTTTTCTGATTTTTCATCAGGATAAGGCGGTGTTGCGAACTTCTTTTAAATTTTTTCCTAAGGTTGTGAATTCTAACAACATTAGTAGAGAAATTGTGGTTCCTTCATTGTGTCCTAATCCTAAGAATTCTAAGGAAAGATCGTTGCATTCTTTGGATGTAGTTAGAGCTTTGAAATATTATGTTGAAGCTACCAAAAATTTCCTAAAGACTTCTAGTCTATTTGTTATCTTTTCCGGTTCTAGGAAAGGTCAGAAGGCCTCTGCCATTTCTTTGGCGTCTTGGTTAAAGTCTTTGATTCATCATGCTTATGTCGAGTCGGGTAAAAGTCCGCCTCAAAGGATTACAGCTCATACTACTAGGTCAGTTTCTACTTCCTGGGCGTTTAGGAATGAAGCTTCGGTTGATCAGATTTGCAAAGCAGCAACTTGGTCTTCTTTGCATACTTTTACTAAATTCTACCATTTTGATGTGTTTTCTTCTTCTGAAGCAGTTTTTGGTAGAAAAGTACTTCAGGCAGCTGTTTCAGTTTGATTCTTCTGCTTATAATTTCAGTTTTTCATTGTAAGATTTAAACTTTGTTTTGGGTGTGGATTATTTTCAGCGGAATTGGCTGTCATTATTTTATCCCTCCCTCTCTAGTGACTCTTGCGTGGAAGATCCACATCTTGGGTATTCATTATCCCATACGTCACTAGCTCATGGACTCTTGCTAATTACATGAAAGAAAACATAATTTATGTAAGAACTTACCTGATAAATTAATTTCTTTCATATTAGAGTCCATGAGGCACACCCTTTTTTGTGGTGGTTATGATTTTTTTGTATAAAGCACAATTATTCCAATTCCTTATTTTTTATGCTTTCGCACTTTTTTCTTATCACCCCACTTCTTGGCTATGCGTTAAACTGAATTGTGGGTAAGGTGAGGGGTGTATTTATAGGCATTTTGAGGTTTGGGAAACGTTGCCCCTCCTGGTAGGAATGTATATCCCATACGTCACTAGCTCATGGACTCTTGCTAATATGAAAGAAATGAATTTATCAGGTAAGTTCTTACATAAATTATGTTTTTTTGTTGAAGCAAGTGCTAGCTACCTTAGAGGTTCCGGAGCCTAAACTAGCAAAGAAGCCCTCTATTC
The DNA here is from genome assembly GCF_027579735.1 of Bombina bombina. NCBI lineage: Eukaryota > Metazoa > Chordata > Amphibia > Anura > Bombinatoridae > Bombina > Bombina bombina. The sequence continues at coordinate 334,742,933 of NC_069504.1, read as the reverse complement.
CTAAGTTGGATAAGGTTTACAAGGACAGGGTGGTTCCCCAGACCTTCCCGGTTCCTGTCAAGATGGCGAACATTATTAAGAATGAATGGAAGAGATAAGGTTCTTCCTTTTCCCCTTCTTCTCAATTTAAAAAGCTTTTTCCCATCCTGGAGGCCCAGCTAGAGTTGTGAGGGACCATTCCCAAGGTGGATGGGGCCATCTCCACGCTCACTAAGCGCACAACGATTCCTTTAGAGGATAGTTCTTCGTTCAAGGAGCCTTTTGATAAGAAGTTGGAAAACATGTTGTGAAAGATGTTTCAACACACATGGTTTGTTTTTCAACCGGTAGCCGCAATGGCTAGAGCGGCGTCATATTGGTGCTATGCATTATTTGAAATGATTGAGGGTGAACCCTCTTTCGAAGAGGTGCAGGAAAAGATTAAGGCCCTAAAGGTGGCCAATTCTTTCATTCGTGACTCTAATAAGCAGATTATCTGTCTGAAAACCAAGATGTCAGGTTTTTTGGTTCTAGCACGTAAAGCTCTGTGGCTAAAATCTTAGTCGGCAGACGTGACCTCTAAGACGAGGCTCTTGTCTTTGCCTTTCAACGGCATGATCCTGTTCGGTCCAGGTCTGGACTCTATCATATCCACGGTTACAAGAGGCAAGGGTGCCTTCTTTCACCAGGATAAGAAGTCGAAGCCTAAGAGTGCTAATTTTCGTCCCTTTTGCGGGGATAAGACGCAACGCGCTCAGCCCACCATAAAAGCGGACCAATCCAAGGGTGCCAGGAAGCCTGCTTAAGCCTGGAACAAATCTAAGTAGCACAAGAAGCCCGCCGAGATTAAGTCCGCATGAAGGGGTGGCCCCCGACTGGTCTGCCGACCGAGTGGGGGGCAGATTGTCTCTGTCTCTGTTCTTAGACGCCTGGCTGCAGGATGTTTAGGACCCATGGGTTCTAGAGATGGTCGACCAGGGCTACAGGATAAGGTTCAAGTCCTCTCCGCCCAGGGGCAGATTCCTTCTGTCAAACTTGTCTTCAAGGCCAGAAATAAGAGAAGCCTTTCTGGGTTGTGTGCGGGATCTCTCCGCTCTAGGGGTTTTCATACCAGTACCCCAGGCAGAAAGGGGTAGAGGGTATTACTCCAATTTGTTTGTGGTCCCAAAGGAGGGCACGTTCCACCCGATTCTGGACCTCAAATGTTTAAACAAGTTTCTGTCCGTTCCATCGTTCAAAATAGAAATAATCAGATACATTCTTCCCCTAGTCCTAGAGAGGCAGCTAATGACCTCTATAGATTTGAGTGATGTCTACCTTCATGTTCCGATTCACAAGGACCATGTCAGGTTCCTCAGATTTGCCTTTCTGGATCAGCATTTCCATTTTGTGGCCCTCCCCTTCGGTTTGGTGATGGCCCCAAGAGTCTTTACCAAGGTCCTGGGGGCCCTTCTAGCAGTAGCCAGATCCCAGGGCATTATGGCGCCCTATCTGGACAATATTCTTGTTGAGGCGCCGTCATACCACCTGGCAGAGGTCCACACCAGGGTCCTACTGCAGTTACTTCAATCTCACGGTTGGAGGATCAATTTTGAGAAGAGTTCTCTGGTTCCCAGTACCAGAGTGGAGTTCTTGGGCACGATCATAGACTCGGTGTCCATGAAGATCTTTCTCACGGAGAAGCGATGCGCAAAGATGGCGTCCACCTGTCTTGCCCTTCAGTCTACAGTGAGACCGTCTGTAGCTCAGTGTATGGAAATGATTGGGCTCATTTTTTCCAGCATGGACATCATTCCGTTCGCCAGGTTTCATCTCGGACATCTTCAATGGTGCATGTTGAGACAGTGGAACGGCGATCATTCCGATCAGTCTCAGCCGATACACATGGATACACGGACTCGGATTTCCCTCTCCTGGTGGATCCGCCTGGATCACTTGTCCATGGGGACATCCTTCCTGAGACCGTCCTGGGAGACGCGAGTCTGGCGGGATCGAGAGCTGTTTGGGGTGCCAGGATGGTGCAGGGGAAGTGGTCTCGCTTAGAGTCCCTTCTTCCAATAAATATTCTGGAGCTTCGAGCGATCTACAACGCTCTGGAGGCGTGGTCTCATCTGAGAGACTTCGGCTTTATCAGGTTCCAGATGGACAATATCACCTGGGTGGCTTACATCAACCACCAGGGAGGCACGAGGAGCTCCCTTGCAATGAGAGAGGTGTCTCGGATACTGGAGTGGGCGGAGACCCACAACTGTTCGCTCTCTGCAGTCCACATCCCGGGTGTGGACAACTGGGAGGCGGATTTTCTCAGCAGGCAGACTTTTCACCCGGGGGAATGGTCTCTTTACCCCGAGCTGTTTGTGGAGATCTGTCTCAGATGGGGGACGCCAGAGATTGATCTCATGGTGTCCAGATTAAACTGCAAGCTTCCCCGATACGGATCGGGGTCTAGGAACCCCCAGGTGGAGCTAATAGATGCATTGGCGATGCCTTGGCGTTCGGTCTAGTATACATATTCCCTCTGGCGTATAAAGCAGGAGAGAGCGTCCTCCATTCTGATTGCTCCTCCGTGGCCAAGGAGGACGTGGTTTGCGGATCTGGTGGGGATGTCATCCTCTCAGCCGTGGAGGTTACCCTGTCACAGGGATCTGCTGGAACAGGGTCCTTTTCAACATCAAAATCTCGATTATCTGAGGCTGACTGCGTGGAGATTGAACACTTAGTCTTGGCAAAAAGGGGTTTTGTGGAAAATTTGATTGACACTCTGGTTCAGGCAAGAAAGCCGGTCACTCGTCGCATCTATCATAAGGTGTGGAGGAATTACTTGTCCTGGTGTGAGACGCATGGCTACCCTTGGCACAGGGTGAGGGTATCCAGGATTTTGTCATTTCTTCAAGAAGGATTGGAGAAGGGTCTCGCCGCTAGTTTCCTAAAGGGGCAAATTTCAGCTTTATCTGTTCTGTTACACAGGAGACTCGCTGATCTCCGTGACATACAATCCTTTGTTCAGACTCTATCTCAAATCAGGCCTTTCTTTAAGCAGTCAGCTCCCCCTTGGAGCTTAAACTTGGTACTTAAGGTATTGTAGAAGGTTCCGTTTGAACCTATGCATTCTCTTGACATAAAAATTCTATCATGGAAGGTTCTCTTTCTGTTGGCCATTGCATCGGCACGCAGGGTTTCTGAGCTGGCGGCCTTGCAATATGAGCCCCCTTATCTGGTGTTTCATGCAGATAAGGCTGTTCTTCGCACTGGTGTGGGGTTTCTCCCCAAGGTGGAGTCTAACCGCAACATCAATCAGGAGATAGTCGTTCCTTAATTATATCCTAATCCTTCTTCTCCTAAGGAGAGGTTACTTTATAATCTGGACATGGTTCGTGCCTTGAAATTTTATCTTCAGGCCACAAAGGATTTCAGACAATCTAACACTCTTTTTGTCGTGTATTCAGGGAAGCACAGGGGTCAGAGGGCTTCTGCTACTTCTTTGTCTTTTTGGCAGAGGAGCCTGATACGCTTTGCTTATGAGACAGCAGGACATAAGCCTCCTTAGAGGATTTACGGCTCATTCCACTAGAGCGGTAGCTTCATCTTGGGCCTTCAAAAATGAGGCTTCTATGGAGCAGATTTGCAAGGCGGCTACCTGGTCCTCCTTGCATACCTTCACTAATTTTTCCAAATTTGACGTTTTTTGCTTCTGCGGAAGCGGTTTTTGGTAAAGAGGTTCTACAGGCTGTGGTGCCCTCAGATTAAGGGTCCACCTTTTACCCTCCCTGTTTCTTTCAGTTTCCTCTAGAGCTTGGGTATATGTTTCCACTAGTAATGAATGAAGCCGTGGACTCTCCTCCCCTTTAGATGGAAAACATAAATTATGCTTACCTGATAATTTTATTTCCATCGAGGGGAGGAGAGTCCACGGCCCCCGCAGGTATCTCCGATGGGAGGAACAAATTTTAATATTCTCTTCTGGCACCATTTATACCCTAATGTTTCTCCTACTGTTCCTTGTTCCATCAGCAGAATGACTGGGGGATGAGGGGAGTGGGGGAGGAATTTAATCCTTTGGCTGGGGTGTCTTTGGCTTTTCCTGGTGGCCAGGTTCTTAATTCCCACTAGTAATGAATGAAGCCGTGGACTCTCCTCCCCTCGATGGAAATAAAATTATCAGGTAAGCATAATTTATGTTTTTGTGGTGAGGAATTTATAGCTAGCACACTTAGGCCTAGATTTGGAGTTTGGCGTTAGCCGTGAAAACCAGCGTTAGAGGCTCCTAACGCTGGTTTTGGCCGCCCGCTGGTATTTGGAGTCAGTGATTAAAGGGTCTAACGCTCACTTTTCAGCCGCGACTTTTCCATACCGCAGATCCCCTTACGTCAATTGCGTATCCTATCTTTTCAATGGGATCTTCCTAACGCCGGTATTTAGAGTCGTTTCTGAAGTGAGCGTTAGAGCTCTAACGACAAAACTCCAGCCGCAGGAAAATAGCAGTAGTTAAGAGCTTTCTGGGCTAACGCCGGTTCATAAAGCTCTTAACTACTGTACCCTAAAGTACACTAACACCCATAAACTACCTATGTACCCCTAAACCGAGCTCCCCCCACATCGCCGCCACTCGATTAAAATTTTTTAACCCCTAATCTGCCGACCGCCACCTACGTTATACTTATGTACCCCTAATCTGCTGCCCCTAACCCCGCCGACCCCTGTATTACATTTATTAACCCCTAACCTGCCCCCCACAACGTCGCCGCCAGCTACTTAAAATAATTAACCCCTAATCTTCCGACCGCAAAGCGCCGCCACCTACGTTATCCCTATGTACCCCTAATCTGCTGCCCCTAACACCGCCGACCCCTATATTATATTTATTAACCCCTAATCTGCCCCCCTCAACGTCGCCGACACCTGCCTACACTTATTAACCCCTAATCTGCCGAGCGGACCTGAGCGCTACTATAATAAAGTTATTAACCCCTAACCCGCCTCACTAACCCTATCATAAATAGTATTAACCCCTAATCTGCCCTCCCTAACATCGCCGACACCTAACTTCAATTATTAACCCCTAATCTGACGACCGGAGCTCACCGCTACTATAATAAATGGATTAACCCCTAAAGCTAAGTCTAACCCTAACACTAACACCCCCCTAAGTTAAATATAATTTAAATCTAACTAAATAAATTAACTCTTATTAAATAAATTATTCCTATTTAAAGCTAAATACTTACCTGTGAAATACATCCTAATATAGCTACAATATAAATTATAATTATATTATAGCTATTTTAGGATTTATATTTAGTTTACAGGCAACTTGGTAATTATTTTAACCAGGTACAATAGCTATTTAATAGTTACCTAGTTAAAATAATAACAAATTTACCTGTAAAATAAATCCTAACCTAAGATATAATTAAACCTAACACTACCCTATCAATAAATTAATTAAATAAACTACCTACAATTACCTACAATTAACCTAACACTACACTATCAATAAATTAATTAATTAAACACAATTCCTACAAATAAATACAATTAAATAAACTAGCTAAAGTACAAAAAATAAAAAAAAACTAAGTTACAAAAAATAAAAAAATATTTACAAACATAAGAAAAATATTACAACAATTTTAAACTAATTACACCTACTCTAAGCCCCCTAATAAAATAACAAAGCCCCCCAAAATAAAAAATTCCCTACCCTATTCTAAATTAAAAAAGGTAAAAGCTCTTTCTTCTGTTAAGTGTGATCAGTCCACGGGTCATCATTACTTCTGGGATATTAACTGCTCCCCTACAGGAAGTGCAAGAGGATTCACCCAGCAGAGCTGTATATAGCTCCTCCCCTCTACGTCACTCCCAGTCATTCTCTTGCACCCAGCAACTAGATAGGTCGTGTGAGAGGACTATGGTGATTATACTTAGTTTTATATCTTCAATCAAAAGTTTGTTATTTTAAAATAGCACCGGAGTGTGTTATTACCTCTCTGGCAGACTTTGAGGAAGAATCTACCAGAGTTTTGCTATGATTTTAGCCGGAGTAGTTAAGATCATATTGCTGTTCTCGGCCATCTGAGGAGTGAGGTAAACTTCAGATCAGGGGACAGCGGGCAGATGAATCTGCATAGAGGTATGTAGCAGTTTTTATTTTCTGACAATGGAATTGATGAGAAAATCCTGCCATACCGATATAATGTCATGTATGTATACTTTACACTTCAGTATTCTGGGAGAATGGTACTTCACTAGAATTACACTGTAAGAAAGACATAAAGCTGTTTAATAACTAGAGATTATGTTTAACGTTTTTGCTGGAATGTAAAATCGTTTTCATTTGCTGAGGTACTGAGTGAATAAATGTTTGGGCACCATTTTTCCACTTGGCAGTTGCTTAAATCTGTTTTTTCTGTCAGTTTCTGTTCTCCCTCACTGCTGTGTGTGTGGGGGAGGGGCGCTTTTACTATGCATCAAATATTTCAGTCAGCAACTCATTGTATTCCCTGCATGATCTGGTTCATCTCTACAGAGCTCAGGGGTCTTCAAAACTTATTTTGAGGGAGGTAATTTCTCTCAGCAGAGCTGTGAGAATTATAGTTTGACTGAAATAAAAACTTTTATTCTGTAATTTGTTTCCTGCTTTCAGAAATTGTTATCTTTGCTAATGGGATTAAACCTTTGCTAAAGTTGTGTTGTTTACAAGGATTGAGGCTATAACTGTTTCAATTTATTAATTTTTAACTGTCATAGATCTTCTGTGCTTCTTAAAGGCACAGTACGTTTTAATATTATTCTATTTGAATTGTATTTCCAAGTTGCAAGTTTATTTGCTAGTGTGTTAAACATGTCTGATTCAGAAGATGATACCTGTGTCATTTGTTGCAATGCCAAAGTGGAGCCCAATAGAAATTTATGTACTAACTGTATTGATGCTACTTTAAATAAAAATCAATCTGTACAAATTGAACAAATTTCACCAAACAACGAGGGGAGAGTTATGCCGACTAACTCGCCTCACGTGTCAGTACCTACATCTCCCGCTCAGAGGGAGGTGCGTGATATTGTAGCGCCGAGTACAGCTGGGCGGCCATTACAAATCACATTACAGGATATGGCTACTGTTATGACTGAAGTTTTGGCTAAATTACCAGAACTAAAAGGTAAGCGTGATCACTCTGGGGTGAGAACAGAGTGCGCTGATAATATTAGGGCCATGTCAGACACTGCGTCACAGGTGGCAGAACATGAGGACGGAGAACTTCATTCTGTGGGTGACGGTTCTGATCCAAACAGACTGGATTCAGATATTTAAAATTTTAAATTTAAACTGGAAAACCTCCGTGTATTACTAGGGGAGGTGTTAGCGGCTCTGAATGATTGTAACACAGTTGCAATACCAGAGAAAATGTGTAGGTTGGATAAATATTTTGCGGTACCGACGAGTACTGAGGTTTTTCCTATACCTAAGAGACTTACTGAAATTGTTACTAAGGAGTGGGATAGACCCGGTGTGCCGTTCTCACCCCCTCCGATATTTAGAAAAATGTTTCCAATAGACGCCACCACAAGGGACTTATGGCAAACGGTCCCTAAGGTGGAGGGAGCAGTTTCTACTTTAGCTAAGCGTACCACTATCCCGGTGGAGGATAGCTGTGCTTTTTCAGATCCAATGGATAAAAAGTTAGAGGGTTACCTTAAGAAAATGTTTGTTCAACAAGGTTTTATATTGCAACCCCTTGCATGCATTGCGCCGATCACGGCTGCAGCGGCATTCTGGATTGAGTCTCTGGAAGAGAACATTGGTTCAGCTACTCTGGACGACATTACGGACAGGCTTAGAGTCCTTAAACTAGCTAATTCATTCATTTCGGAGGCCGTAGTACATCTTACTAAACTTACGGCGAAGAATTCAGGATTCGCCATTCAGGCACGCAGGGCGCTGTGGCTAAAATCCTGGTCAGCTGATGTTACTTCTAAGTCTAAATTGCTTAATATACCTTTCAAAGGGCAGACCTTATTCGGGCCCGGGTTGAAAGAGATTATCGCTGACATTACAGGAGGTAAAGGCCATGCCCTGCCTCAGGACAAAGCCAAAGCCAAGACTAGACAGTCTAGTTTTCGTTCCTTTCGTAATTTCAAAGCAGGAGCAGCATCAACTTCCTCTGCACCAAAACAGGAAGGAGCTGTTGCTCGCTACAGACAAGGCTGGAAACCTAACCAGTCCTGGAACAAGGGCAAGCAGACTAGGAAACCTGCTGCTGCCCCCAAAACAGCATGAATTGAGGGCCCCCGATCCGGGATCGGATCTAGTGGGGGGCAGACTTTCTCTCTTCGCCCAGGCTTGGGCAAGAGATGTTCAGGATCCCTGGGCGCTAGAGATAATATCTCAGGGATACCTTCTGGACTTCAAATACTCTCCTCCAAGAGAGAGATTTCATCTGTCAAGATTGTCAACAATCCAGACAAAGAAAGAGGCTTTTCTACGTTGCGTACAAGAGCTCTTGTTAATGGGAGTAATCCATCCAGTTCCACGATCGGAACAGGGACAGGGGTTTTACTCAAATCTGTTTGTGGTTCCCAAAAAAGAGGGAACTTTCAGACCAATCCTGGACTTAAAGATCCTAAACAAATTCCTAAGAGTTCCATCGTTCAAGATGGAGACTATTCGGACAATTTTACCTATGATCCAAGAGGGTCAGTACATGACCACTGTAGATTTAAAAGATGCTTACCTGCACATACCGATTCACAAAGATCATTACCGGTACCTAAGGTTTGCCTTCCTAGACAGGCATTACCAGTTTGTGGCTCTTCCATTCGGATTGGCTACAGCGCCAAGAATCTTCACAAAGGTTCTGGGTGCTCTTCTGGCGGTACTAAGACCGCGGGGAATCTCGGTAGCTCCATACCTAGACGACATTCTGATACAAGCTTCAAGCTTTCAAACTGCCAAATCTCATACAGAGTTAGTGCTGGCATTTCTAAGGTCACATGGATGGAAGGTGAACGAAAAGAAAAGTTCACTCGTTCCACTCACAAGAGTTCCCTTCCTGGGGACTCTTATAGATTCTGTAGAAATGAAGATTTACCTGACAGAGGACAGGCTATCAAGACTTCAAAGTGCTTGCCGCACTCTTCATTCCATTCAACACCCGTCAGTGGCTCAATGTATGGAGGTAATCGGCTTAATGGTAGCGGCAATGGACATGGTACCCTTTGCACGCTTACACCTCAGACCACTGCAACTGTGCATGCTAGGTCAGTGGAATGGGGATTACTCAGACTTATCCCCTTCTCTGAATCTGGATCAAGAGACCAGAAATTCTCTTCTATGGTGGCTTTCTCGGCCACACCTGTCCAGGGGGATGCCATTCAGCAGACCAGACTGGACAATTGTAACAACAGACGCCAGCCTTCTAGGTTGGGGTGCCGTCTGGAATTCCCTGAAGGCTCAGGGACTATGGAGTCAGGAGGAGAGTCTCCTGCCAATAAACATTCTGGAATTGAGAGCAGTTCTCAATGCCCTCCTGGCTTGGCCCCAGTTGACAACTCGAGGGGTTCATCAGGTTTCAGTCGGACAACATCACGACTGTAGCTTACATCAACCATCAGGGAGGGACAAGAAGCTCCCTAGCTATGATGGAAGTATCAAAGATAATTCGCTGGGCAGAGTCTCACTCTTGCCACCTGTCAGCAATCCACATCCCGGGAGTGGAGAACTGGGAGGCGGATTTCTTAAGTCGTCAGGCTTTTCATCCGGGGGAGTGGGAACTTCATCCGGAGGTCTTTGCCCAAATACTTCGACGTTGGGGCAAACCAGAGATAGATCTCATGGCGTCTCGACAGAACGCCAAGCTTCCTCGTTACGGGTCCAGATCCAGGGATCCAGGAGCAGTCCTGATAGATGCTCTGACAGCACCTTGGGACTTCAGGATGGCTTACGTGTTTCCACCCTTCCCGTTGCTTCCTCGATTGATAGCCAGAATCAAACAAGAGAGAGCATCAGTGATTCTAATAGCACCTGCGTGGCCACGCAGGACTTGGTATGCAGACCTGGTGGACATGTCATCCTGTCCGCCTTGGTCTCTACCTCTGAAACAGGACCTTCTGATACAGGGTCCCTTCAAACATCAAAATCTAACTTCTCTGAAGTTGACTGCTTGGAAATTGAACGCTTAATTTTATCAAGACGTGGGTTTTCTGAGTCAGTTATTAGTACCTTAATACAGACTAGGAAACCTGTTACCAGAAAGATTTACCATAAGATATGGCGTAAATACCTACATTGGTGTGAATCCAAAGGTTACTCTTGGAGTAAGGTTAGGATTCCTAGGATATTGTCTTTTCTACAAGAAGGTTTAGAAAAGGGTTTATCTGCTAGTTCATTAAAGGGACAGATCTCAGCTCTGTCCATTCTGTTACACAAACGTCTGTCAGAAGTTCCTGACGTCCAGGCTTTTTGTCAGGCTTTGGCCAGGATTAAGCCTGTGTTTAAAACTGTTGCTCCACCATGGAGTTTAAACCTTGTTCTTAATGTTTTACAGGGCGTTCCGTTTGAACCCCTTCATTCCATTGATATAAAGTTGTTATCTTGGAAAGTTCTATTTTTAATGGCTATTTCCTCGGCTCGAAGAGTCTCTGAATTATCAGCCTTACATTGTGATTCTCCTTATTTGATTTTTCATTCGGATAAGGTAGTCCTGCGTACTAAACCTGGGTTCTTACCTAAGGTAGTTACTAACAGGAATATCAATCAAGAGATTGTTGTTCCTTCTTTATGCCCAAATCCTTCTTCAAAGAAGGAACGTCTACTGCACAACCTGGATGTAGTCCGGGCTCTAAAATTTTACTTGCAGGCAACTAAGGAATTCCGACAAACGTCTTCTCTGTTTGTCATTTACTCTGGGCAGAGGAGAGGTCAAAAAGCTTCCGCTACCTCTCTTTCTTTTTGGCTTCGTAGCATAATTCGTTTAGCTTATGAGACTGCTGGACAGCAGCCCCCTGAAAGAATTACAGCTCATTCTACTAGAGCTGTGGCTTCCACTTGGGCCTTCAAGAATGAGGCCTCTGTTGAACAGATTTGCAAGGCTGCAACTTGGTCTTCGCTTCATACTTTTTCCAAATTTTACAAATTTGACACCTTTGCTTCATCGGAGGCTATTTTTGGGAGAAAGGTTCTTCAGGCAGTGGTTTCTTCTGTATAAAGAGTCTGCCTATCCCTCCCGTCATCCGTGTACTTTTGCTTTGGTATTGGTATCCCAGAAGTAATGATGACCCGTGGACTGATCACACTTAACAGAAGAAAACATAATTTATGCTTACCTGATAAATTCCTTTCTTCTGTAGTGTGATCAGTCCACGGCCCGCCCTGTTTTTAAGGCAGGTAAATATTTTTTAATTTATACTCCAGTCACCACTTCACCCTTGGCTTTTCCTTTCTCGTTGGTCCTTGGTCGAATGACTGGGAGTGACGTAGAGGGGAGGAGCTATATGCAGCTCTGCTGGGTGAATCCTCTTGCACTTCCTGTAGGGGAGCAGTTAATATCCCAGAAGTAATGATGACCCGTGGACTGATCACACTACAGAAGAAAGGAATTTATCAGGTAAGCATAAATTATGTTTTTACCTTACCAGCCCTAAACAGGGCCCTTTGCGGGGCATGCCCCAAGAATTTCAGCTCTTTTGCCTGTAAAAAAAAACATACAATACCCCCCCCCCAACATTACAACCCACCACCCACATACCCCTAATCTAACCCAAACCCCCTTAAATAAACCTAACACTAAGCCCCTGAAGATCTTCCTACCTTGTCTTCACCATCCAGGTTCACCGATCCGTCCTGAAGAGCTCCTCCGATGTCCTGATCCAAGCCCAAGCGGGGGGCTGAAGAGGTCCATGATCCGGTCAAAGTCTTCATCCAAGCGGGGCAGAAGAGGATCTTCCATCCGATTGAAGTCTTCATCCAGGCGGCATCTTCTATGGTCTTCTATCCGGAGCGAAGCGGCAGGATCCTGAAGACCTCCAGCGCGGAACATCCATCCGGCCCGACGACTGAACGACGAATGACTGTTCCTTTAAGGGACGTCATCCAAGATGGCGTCCCTCGAATTCCGATTGGCTGATAGGATTCTATCAGCCAATCGGAATTAAGGTAGGAATTTTCTGATTGGCTGATGGAATCAGCCAATCAGAATCAAGTTCAATCCGATTGGCTGATCCAATCAGCCTATCAGATTGAGCTCGCATTCTATTGGCTGATCGGAACAGCCAATAGAATGCGAGCTCAATCTGATTGGCTGATCGGATCAGCCAATCGGATTGAACTTGATTCTGATTGGCTGATTCCATCAGCCAATCAGAAAATTCCTACCTTAATTCCGATTGGCTGATAGAATCCTATCAGCCAATCGGAATTCGAGGGACGCCATCTTGGATGACGTCCCTTAAAGGAACAGTCATTCGTCGTTCAGTCGTCGGGCCGGATGGATGTTCCGCGCTGGAGGTCTTCAGGATCCTGCCGCTTCGCTCCGGATAGAAGACCATAGAAGATGCCGCCTGGATGAAGACTTCAATCGGATGGAAGATCCTCTTCTGCCCCGCTTGGATGAAGACTTTGACCGGATCATGGACCTCTTCAGCCCCCCGCTTGGGCTTGGATCAGGACATCGGAGGAGTTCTTCAGGACGGATCGGTGAACCTGGATGGTGAAGACAAGGTAGGAAGATCTTCAGGGGCTTAGTGTTAGGTTTATTTAAGGGGGGTTTGGGTTAGATTAGGGGTATGTGGGTGGTGGGTTGTAATGTTGGGGGGGGGTATTGTATGTTTTTTTTTACAGGCAAAAGAGCTGAAATTCTTGGGGCATGCCCCGCAAAGGGCCCTGTTCAGGGCTGGTAAGGTAAAAGAGCTTTTACCTTTTTTAATTTAGAATAGGGTAGGGAATTTTTTATTTTGGGGGGCTTTGTTATTTTATTAGGGGGCTTAGAGTAGGTGTAGTTAGTTTAAAATTGTTGTAATATTTTTCTTATGTTTGTAAATATTTTTTTATTTTTTGTAACTTAGTTCTTTTTTATTTTTTGTACTTTAGCTAGTTTATTTAATTGTATTTATTTGTAGGAATTGTGTTTAATTAATTTATTGATAGTGTAGTGTTAGGTTAATTGTAGGTAATTGTAGGTAGTTTATTTAATTAATTTATTGATAGGGTAGTGTTAGGTTTAATTATATCTTAGGTTAGGATTTATTTTACAGGTAAATTTGTTATTATTTTAACTAGGTAACTATTAAATAGCTATTGTACCTGGTTAAAATAAATACCAAGTTGCCTGTAAAATAAATATTAATCCTAAAATAGCTATAATATAATTATAATTTATATTGTAGCTATATTAGGATGTATTTTACAGGTAAGTATTTAGCTTTAAATAGGAATAATTTATTTAATAAGAGTTAATTTATTTCGTTAGATTTAAATTATATTTAACTTAGGGGGGTGTTAGTGTTAGGGTTAGACTTAGCTTTAGGGGTTAATCCATTTATTATAGTAGCGGTGAGCTCCGGTCGTCAGATTAGGGGTTAATAATTGAAGTTAGGTGTCGGCGATGTTAGGGAGGGCAGATTAGGGGTTAATACTATTTATGATAGGGTTAGTGAGGCGGATTAGGGGTTAATAACTTTATTATAGTAGCGCTCAGGTCCGCTCGGCAGATTAGGGGTTAATAAGTGTAGGCAGGTGTCGGCGACGTTGTGGGGGGCAGATTAGGGGTTAATAAATATAATATAGGGGTCGGCGATGTTAAAGCAGCAGATTAGGGGTACATAGGGATAACGTAGGTTGCGGCGGTTTACGGAGCGGCAGATTAGGGGTTAAAAAAAATATGCAGGGGTCAGCGATAGCGGGAGCGGCAGATTAGGGGTTAATAAGTGTAAGGCTAGGGGTGTTTAGACTCGGGGTACATGTTAGAGTGTTAGGTGCAGACGTAGGAAGTGTTTCCCCATAGGAAACAATGGGGCTGCGTTAGGAGCTGAACGCTGCTTTTTTGCAGGTGTTAGGTTTTTTTTCAGCTCAAACAGCCCCATTGTTTTCTATGGGGGAATCGTGCACGAGCACGTTTTTGAGGCTGGCCGCGTCCGTAAGCAACTCTGGTATCGAGAGTTGCATTTGCGGTAAAAATGCTCTACGCTCCTTTTTTGGAGCCTAACGCAGCATTTGTTTGAACTCTCGATACCAGAGTTAAATTTATGGTGCGGCCAGAAAAAAGCCTGCGGAGCGTTAACAGCCCTTCTACCGCCAAACTCCAAATCTAGGCCTATGCATGGTATTGGCCCTTTCCACTTCCTCCCATTACACATGGTTTGCCATGTTACTTGTTCAGAGGATGATTGCCTGGTATTTCACGGCTGGACTGACCTTACTAAGCGGGATCAGACTGATATACTTCAGGAAAGTTCTCTTCTGTGGAAGGCACAATTGGGCTAAAAGAGGCTGCTCCCTGGTGCTAACTTGCCATAGAACAAGCTACTGAGATGTTGTTTGTTCCTGGTAGGGCACTTCTCTTTCTGTATGCTTTGGGCATAAATGTCTTATTATTTCATGTAAGATGTTTAAGTATCTTTTCATCTGATGGTTATGTAGATCACTCTATTCCACTGGTTTTCAAACCTGTCCTCAGGCCTCCCTAACAAGCCACATTTTGAGGATATCTGAACTGTGAAATAATCACCTGATTAGTAAACATGGTTATTTGACCTGCTCTCTTCCAAGGTAATCCTGAAAACCTGGCCTGTTGGGGAGGCCTGAGGACACAAGAAAAGAGATGTCGCTTAAGTCATGGATAGCAAACATTTCCAAGAATAGGCGCTTGCCTTCTGTGATGTTGAACATAAGTTTCTATGTGGCTCTAGTTTAAAAGCAATTATCAAGAGGATTGTATGTCCTTCATCTCAAGGCTCTCAACTATCTTATCAAATGTACCTTCTTCAAGATGAAATCACATTGTTCATCCTTTGAGTGTTGAAACCAAAAAAATGCATGTCTACTTTATATCTAAGTGATGCATGTATGTTTATATTTTCCCTAACTTGCACTGCCAACTTTTCTATAGAAAGCACAAAAACAGAGGGCACACCTGTCTGGTGCCGTTATATATCTGAAAATTGTTAGACAGGATACCGTTGGCTTTTACCGAGCTGAAGGGCTCCCATATACACTAAAGATTTTTTTTTTACCATTATAAAAATCCCGAAACCAAATCTGACAAGGCATGCCCTGAGGAACCCCCAGTCCAGACGATCAAATGCTTTCTCAGCATCTGTAGATATCAGGACTGTGGGCTCTCCAGCCCTTTTAACCTGTTCTATAAGATGTAAAGTCCTTAGTGTTATGCCTAGCCTCTCGGCCAGGGACAAACCCTGATTGGTCTACATGGATTAATTTGGGCAAAATAGAGTTTATAAGTTTGGATAGAATTTTTGTGAAAAGTTTTATGTCCGTATTGAGTGATGATATAGGCCTATAATTTCCCACTAGTCTGGGATATTTCCCCAATTTAGGTAATACTGTAATATGCGCTTCTAAAGATTGTGTGGGCCAACTGGTATCTGTGTCAATTGTATGAAACATGGAGGTGAGGTGCGGGGCTAGTATGTGCTTAAACTGCTTGTAATAGGCATTAGAAAACCCGCCTGGGCTTTTATTGAGTGTCAATTTCTCTATAGCTGACAGGACTTTCTGTGTAGTGATGGGGTCTTCCATGGCTTTGGCTATGTCCGACAGGATTATAGGTAAATCAATGTCGCTAAGGTAAGTAAATATTGAATCTGGACCATCTGCTGCCTCTAGTCGTGGGAGATTATACAGTTTTTTTATAATAATAATTTCTAAATTGTTTTATACTTTGAGAGTCTTGTACTGAATTGCCTGCAGATTGATTTATTCTATATATTTGTGAATTGGTTCTTTTCACCCTGAGCAACCTTGCTAAAAGAGTGCCTGCTTTGTTGGATTCTGCAAAGTATAACTTCCTAAGGAGATCAATTTTCCAAACAAATCCTCAGACAAAAGTAACTTTTTAGTGTTTTCAAATAGATTTAGTATCCATCAATCTTTCTCAGAGCAGAAAAGATTAAAATTGCTGTCAGCTTACCTAAAACTTCAGTCTGTCTTGTTTCACTCTGTGGCTTTGTGTATGGAAGTCCTAGGTCTCATGATTGCAGATTTAGATGCAATTCTATTTGCTTATTTTTACATGAGACCTCTTCAGCTTTGTATGCTGAGTCAATGATGAAGAGATTATACTTGGCTCTCTCAAAGGATATTTTTGGATTCCAGTACAAGTCAGGGTCTCTTACTACGTGGCTAGATCATCAGTTTATTATTCAGGTGGCTTCTTGAGCTCATCCTACCTGGACTGTGATCACTACAGATGCAAGTCTCTCAGGCTTGGGAGCTGTTTGGGTGTCAGCACAGGGAGTTTGGAAGCCTCTGGACGGGAGGTTACCAATCAATGTTTCTTTCATGTAATTAGCAAGAGTCCATGAGCTAGTGACGTATGGGATATACATTCCTACCAGGAGGGGCAAAGTTTCCCAAACCTCAAAATGCCTATAAATACACCCCTCACCACACCCACAATTCAGTTTTACAAACTTTGCCTCCTATGGAGGTGGTGAAGTAAGTTTGTGCTAGATTCTACGTTGATATGCGCTCCGCAGCAAGTTGGAGCCCGGTTTTCCTCTCAGCGTGCAGTGAATGTCAGAGGGATGTGAGGAGAGTATTGCCTATTTGAATGCAGTGATCTCCTTCTACGGGGTCTATTTCATAGGTTCTCTGTTATCGGTCGTAGAGATTCATCTCTTACCTCCCTTTTCAGATCGACGATATACTCTTATTTATATACCATTACCTCTGCTGATTTTCGTTTCAGTACTGGTTTGGCTTTCTACAAACATGTAGATGAGTGTCCTGGGGTAAGTAAATCTTATTTTCTGTGACACTCTAAGCTATGGTTGGGCACTTTATTTATAAAGTTCTAAATATATGTATTCAAACATTTATTTGCCTTGACTCAGAATGTTCAACATTCCTTATTTTCAGACAGTCAGTTTCATATTTGGGATAATGCATTTGAATCAATCATTTTTTCTTACCTTAAAAATTTGACTTTTTTTCCCTGTGGGCTGTTAGGCTCGCGGGGGCTGAAAATGCTTCATTTTATTGCGTCATTCTTGGCGCGGACTTTTTTGGCGCAAAAAATCTTTTCTGTTTCCGGCGTCATACGTGTCGCCGGAAGTTGCGTCATTTTTTGACGTCCTTTTGCGCCAAAAATGTCGGCGTTCCGGATGTGGCATCATTTTTGGCGTCGCTTTTGTCTCCACATTATTTCAGTCTCATTTTTTCTTTGCTTCTGGTTACTAGAAGCTTGTTTATTGGCATTTTTTCCCATTCCTGAAACTGTCATTTAAGGAATTTGATCAATTTTGCTTTATATGTTGTTTTTTCTCTTACATATTGCAAGATGTCTCACGTTGCATCTGAGTCAGAAGATACTTCAGGAAAATCGCTGTCTAGTGCTGGAACTACCAAAGCTAAGTGTATCTGCTGTAAACTTTTGGTAGCTATTCCTCCGGCTGTTGTTTGTATTAATTGTCATGACAAACTTGTTAAAGCAGATAATATTTCCTTTAGTAATGTACCATTGCCTGTTGCAGTTCCCTCAACATCTAAGGTGCAGAATGTTCCTGATAACATAAGAGATTTTGTTTCTGAATCCATCAAGAAGGCTATGTCTGTTATTTCTCCTTCTAGTAAATATAAAAAATCTTTTAAAACTTCTCTCTCTACAGATTAATTTTTAAATGAACATCATCATTCTGATTCTGATGACTCTTCTGGTTCAGAGGATTCTGTCTCAGAGATTGATGCTGATAAATCTTCATATTTATTTAAAATGGAATTTATTCGTTCTTTACTTAAAGAAGTACTAATTGCTTTAGAAATAGAGGATTCTGGTCCTCTTGATACTAATTCTAAACGTTTAGATAAGGTGTTTAAATCTCCTGTGGTTATTCCAGAAGTTTTTCCTGTTCCTAATGCTATTTCTGAAGTAATTTCCAGAGAATGGGATAAATTGGGTAATTCATTTACTCCTTCTAAATGTTTTTAAGCAATTATATCCTGTGCCGTCTGACAGATTAGAATTTTGGGACAAAATCCCTAAAGTCGATGGGGCTATTTCTACCCTTGCTAAACGTACTACTATTGCTACGTCAGATGGTACTTCGTTTAAAGATCCTTTAGATAGGAAAATTGAATCCTTTCTAAGAAAAGCTTATCTGTGTTCAGGTAATCTTCTTAGACCTGCTATATCTTTGGCTGATGTTGCTGCAGCTTCAACTTTTTGGTTGGAGACTTTAGCACAACAAGTAACAGATCATGATTCTCATAATATTATTATTCTTCTTCAGCATGCTAATAATTTTATCTGTGATGCCATTTTTGATATTATCAGAGTTGATGTCAGGTTTATGTCTCTAGCTATTTTAGCTAGAAGAGCTTTATGGCTTAAAACTTGGAATGCTGATATGGCTTCTAAATCAACTCTACTTTCCTTTTCTTTCCAGGGTAACAAATTATTTGGTTCTCAGTTGGATTCCATGATCTCAACTGTTACTGGTGGGAAAGGAACTTTTTACCACAGGATAAAAAATCTATTGGTAAAAACAGGGCTAATAATCGTTTTCGTTCCTTTCGTTTCAACAAAGAACAAAAGCCTGATCCTTCATCCTCAGGAGCAGTTTCAGTTTGGAAACCATCTCCAGTCTGGAATAAATCCAAGCCTTGTAGAAAAGCAAAGCCTGCTTCTAAGTCCACATGAAGGTGCGGCCCTCATTCCAGCTCAGCTGGTAGGGGGCAGGTTACGTTTTTTCAAAGAAATTTGGATCAATTCTGTTCACAATCTTTGGATTCAGAACATTGTTTCAGAAGGGTACAGAATTGGTTTCAAGATGAGACCTCCTGCAAAGAGATTTTTTCTTTCCCGTGTCCCAGTAAATCCAGTGAAAGCTCAAGCATTTCTGAATTGTATTTCAGATCTAGAGTTGGCTGGAGTAATTATGCCAGTTCCAGTTCTGGAACAGGGGATGGGGTTTTATTCAAATCTCTTCATTGTACCAAAGAAGGAGAATTCCTTCAGACCAGTTCTGGATCTAAAAATATTGAATCGTTATGTAAGGATACCAACGTTCAAAATGGTAACTGTAAGGACTATCTTGCCTTTTGTTCAGCAAGGGTATTTTATGTCCACAATAGATTTACAGGATGCATATCTGCATATTCCGATTCATCCAGATCATTATCAGTTCCTGAGATTCTCTTTTCTGGACAAGCATTACCAGTTTGTGGCTCTGCCGTTTGGCCTAGCTACAGCTCCAAGAATTTTTACAAAGGTTCTCGGTGCCCTTCTGTCTGTAATCAGAGAACAGGGTATTGTGGTATTTCCTTATTTGGACGATATCTTGGTACTTGCTCAGTCTTTACATTTAGCAGAATCTCATACGAATCGACTTGTGTTGTTTCTTCAAGATCATGGTTGGAGGATCAATTCACCAAAAAGTTCATTGATTCCTCAGACAAGGGTAACCTTTCTGGGTTTCCAGATAGATTCAGTGTCCATGACTCTGTCTTTAACAGACAAGAGACGTCTAAAATTGATTTCAGCTTGTCGAAACCTTCAGTCACAATCATTCCCTTCGGTAGCCTTATGCATGGAAATTCTAGGTCTTATGACTGCTGCATCGGACGCGATCCCCTTTGCTCGTTTTCACATGCGACCTCTTCAGCTCTGTATGCTGAATCAATGGTGCAAGGATTACACAAAGATATCTCAATTAATATCTTTAAAACCGATTGTACGACACTCTCTAACGTGGTGGACAGATCACCATCGTTTAATTCAGGGGGCTTCTTTTGTGCTTCCGACCTGGACTGTAATTTCAACAGATGCAAGTCTCACAGGTTGGGGAACTGTGTGAGGCTCTCTGACGGCACAAGGAGTTTGGGAATCTCAGGAGGTGAGATTACCGATCAATATTTTGGAACTCCGTGCAATTTTCAGAGCTCTTCAGTCTTGGCCTCTTCTGAAGAGAGAATCGTTCATTTGTTTTCAGACAGACAATGTCACTACTGTGGCATACATCAATCATCAAGGAGGGACTCACAGTCCTCTGGCTATGAAAGAAGTATCTCGAATTCTGGTTTGGGCGGAATCCAGCTCCTGTCTAATCTCTGCGGTTCATATCCCAGGTATAGACAATTGGGAAGCGGATTATCTCAGTCGCCAAACGTTGCATCCGGGCGAATGGTCTCTTCACCCAGAGGTATTTCTTCAGATTGTTCAAATGTGGGAGCTTCCAGAAATAGATCTGATGGCGTCTCATCTAAACAAGAAACTTCCCAGGTATCTGTCCAGATCCCGGGATCCTCAGGCGGAAGCAGTGGATGCATTATCACTTCCTTGGAAGTATCATCCTGCTTATATCTTTCCGCCTCTAGTTCTTCTTCCAAGAGTAATCTCCAAGATTCTGAAGGAATGCTCGTTTGTTCTGCTGGTAGCTCCGGCATGGCCTCACAGGTTTTTGGTATGCGGATCTTGTCCGGATGGCCTCTTGCCATCCGTGGACTCTTCCGCTACGACCAGACCTTCTGTCGCAAGGTCCTTTTTTTCCATCAGGATCTCAAATCCTTAAATATAAAGGTATGGAGATTGAACGCTTGATTCTTGGTCAAAGAGGTTTCTCTGACTCTGTGATTAATACTATGTTACAGGCTCGTAAATCTGTATCCAGAGAGATATATTATAGAGTCTGGAAGACTTATATTTCTTGGTGTCTTTCTCATCATTTTTCTTGGCATTCTTTTAGAATTCCGAGAATTTTACAGTTTCTTCAGGATGGTTTAGATAAAGGTTTATCCGCAAGTTCTTTGAAAGGACAAATCTCTGCTCTTTCTGTTCTTTTTCACAGAACGATTGCTAATCTTCCTGATATTCATTGTTTTGTACAAGCTTTGGTTCGTATAAAACCTGTCATTAAGTCAATTTCTCCTCCTTGGAGTTTGAATTTGGTTCTGGGGGCTCTTCAAGCTCCTCTGTTTGAACCTATGCATTCATTGGACATTAAATTACTTTCTTGGAAAGTTTTGTTCCTTTTGGCAATCTCTTCTGCCAGAAGAGTTTCTGAATTATCTGCTCTTTCTTGTGAGTCTCCTTTTCTGATTTTTCATCAGGATAAGGCAGTGTTGCGAACTTCTTTTGAATTTTTACCTAAAGTTGTGAATTCTAACAACATTAGTAGTGAAATTGTGGTTCCTTCATTATGTCCTAATCCTAAGAATTCTAAGGAGAAATCATTGCATTCTTTGGATGTTGTTAGAGCTTTGAAATATTATGTTGAAGCTACTAAGTCTTTCCGAAAGACTTCTAGTTTATTTGTTATCTTTTCTGGTTCTAGAAAAGGCCAGAAAGCTTCTGCCATTTCTTTGGCATCTTGGTTGAAATCTTTAATTCATCTTGTCTATGTTGAGTCGGGTAAATCTCCGCCTCAAAGGATTACAGCTCATTCTACTAGGTCAGTTTCTACTTCCTGGGCGTTTAGGAATGAAGCTTCGATTGATCAGATTTGCAAAGCAGCAACTTGGTCCTCTTTGCATACTTTTACTAAATTCTACCATTTTGATGTATTTTCTTCTTCTGAAGCAGTTTTTGGTAGAAAAGTACTTCAGGCAGCGGTTTCAGTTTGAATCTTCTGCTTATGTTTTTCATTAAACTTTATTTTGGGTGTGGATTATTTTCAGCAGGAATTGGCTGTCTTTATTTTATCCCTCCCTCTCTAGTGACTCTTGCGTGGAAAGATCCACATCTTGGGTAATCATTATCCCATACGTCACTAGCTCATGGACTCTTAGTAATTACATGAAAGAAAACATAATTTATGTAAGAACTTACCTGATAAATTCATTTCTTTCATATTAGCAAGAGTCCATGAGGCCCGCCCTTTTTTTTGGGGTGGTTATGATTTTTGTATAAAGCACAATTATTCCAATTCCTTATTTTATATGCTTTCGCACTTTTTATCACCCCACTTCTTGGCTATTCGTTAAACTGAATTGTGGGTGTGGTGAGGGGTGTATTTATAGGCATTTTGAGGTTTGGGAAACTTTGCCCCTCCTGGTAGGAATGTATATCCCATTCGTCACTAGTTCATGGACTCTTGCTAATATGAAAGAAATGAATTTATCAGGTAAGTTCTTACATAAATTATGTTTTTAGAACTCTGTGCAATTGTCAGGCTCATCAAGCTTGGCCTCTGTTGAAAAGAGTCTCATCTCTGTTTCCAGACAGATAATGTCACAGCAGTAGCTTATGGCAACTATCATTAGGGAACTCACAGTTCCCTGGCAATGATGGAGGTGTCTTGAATTTTCTCATGGGCAGAAACCAATTCTTGTCTAGTCTCTGCAGTTCATATTCCAGGGGTGAACTTCCTTCTGTTATAATTCTCTATCACCTCCTCTCCTAGGGATACCAATATGGTCAATGATCTGAAACCTCAGTTGGCAATCTCTGGTCCGTATTAAACCTGTAATCAAGCCACTTTCTCCTCCATGGAATCTTAACTTGGTGTTAAGGGTTTTGCAGGCTTCTCCTTTTGAACCTATGCCTAAGATGGACATTAAACTATTTTCTTGGAGTGTTATTTATTTTGGCTATTTTGTCTGCTCTTAAATGTGATCCTCCTTATCTGATTTTTCAGCAGGATAAGGCTGTTTTAAGGACCTCATTTGATGTTCTGTTTAAAGTTTTTTCTTCAGACAACATTAGCAGAGAGATTGTTGTTCCTTCTTTGTGTGCTAATCCTAAGAATGCTTCAGAGAGATCTTTGCATTCTTTGGATGTTGTTAGGGCTTTGAAGTATTACATTGATGCTACTAAGGACTTTAGACAAACGTCTAGTTTGTTCATTCTTTTTTCTGGCCAGAGGAATGGTCAGAAAGCTTCTGCTGTTTCTTTGGCCTCTTGTTTGAAACTTTTGATTCACAAAGCTTACTTTGATGCAGGTCACCCTCCACCGCAGTGGATTACTGTTCATTCTACTAGGCCAGTTGCCACTTCTTGGGCTTTCAAGAATGAGGCTTCAGTTGATCAGATTTGCAAGGCAGCTACTTGGTCTTCTTTGCATTTAACAAAATTCTACTGTTTAGATTTTTTTGCCTGTTTGATATATTTAAGTGCATTAAAAAAAACAATCTTATTGGGGTTGTGGATTTAAATGGACACTGAACCCAATTTTTTTATTTTGTGATTCAGATAGAGCATGCAATTTTACGCAACTTTCTAATTTACTCCTATTATCTATTTTTCTTCGTTCTCTTGCTATCTTATTTTGAAAAAGAAGGCATCTAAACTTTTTTTTTAATTTAGAACTCTCGACAGCACTTTTTTATTGGTGGATGAATTTATCCACCAATCAGCAAGAACAACCTAGGTTGTTCACCAAAAATGCGCTGGCATCTAAACTTACATTCTTGATTACAAATAAAGATACAAAGAGAATGAAGAAAATTTGATAATAGGAGTAAATTAGAATGTTGCTTAAAATTCCATGCTCTATCTGAATCACAAAAGAAAAAATGTGGGTTCAGTGTCCCTGTAATTTGTCAGTGGAATTTTTTTTTTTTTAAGTCCCTCCCTTTATGTTATTACTCATTGACTCCACAGCTTGGGTACTAGTTCCCAAGAGTAATGGATTGTGCACTCTCACCACCAGTATGAATGAAAACATAATTTATGCTTACCTGATAAATTCATTTCATTAATGGTGGTGAGAGTTCCCTTTATGTTTTTAGGGGTAGTTTTTTCTTCAGCACATCTTTTTTCCTTGCTTCTTTTATGGCTCTTATTCCTTTTTCTTGCCTCACTTTGCTTGGCTATATGTGAAACTGATGTATTTGTGAGGTGGGAGGGGTTTTATAGAGCTCTTGGGGTTTGGGAATTTTTGCCTCTTCCTAGTGGTAGAGAAGAGTAAGTCCCAAGAGTAATGGATTGTGGACTCTCACCACCATGTATATGTGTGTGTACATGTGTGTGTGTGTGTATAAATATATATATATATATATATATATATATATATATGTGTATATATATATATATATATATATATATGTGTATATATATATATATATATATATATGTGTGTATGTATATATATATATATATATATATATATATATATATATATATATATATATATAATTAAGTAAAATTATGAAATTCCCATAAATTCCCCTATTAAATGATTGTAAGATGTAATTTTTAATGAAGACTTTCTTCAAGTAGAAAATGAAGCAAACTCTGTCCTTCACAGCTCCAAAGCAAGGTATCTTAAGCCACCGTTAAATCCATGGACTTAAGAAGATTCAAAGTAGAGACAACTTTTAAGATCCCTCACTCGCCCCCTTAATCATGATTTAGGGCCGAGTGAGGGCCTGAAATGTTGTCATTCTAAGGTGGACCTAGATGGGCAAATAAAGGTTTATTTTAGGTGACTTTCATGGCTAGACTTATTATTTTGATTATACTTTCTATGAAGTGGTAATCCCTGTCCATGTCTGAATTAAGATAATCAAGAGAGGTGCTGTGTCTTTGCATCTTTGTAAATCCATGGATTTAGCTGTAGCTTTAGATACCTTGAAATCCAAAGCAAAACAGCAGCACTCCAGAAAATTAATATTTACCAGTTCTTTATTGCAGCATAAGTACAACAGCAGCTCGGACTACAGGTCCTTAATCATGCTGTAGCTTTAGATACCTTACCTTGGAGCTCAAGATGATACAATAGTTGTCAAATACAGTACAAATCTATTAACAGAACAGTTTTGGGATGGCCTGTAGTGCTGAATGAAATTATGTAAATATTTTATATTTGCCTTGTTTTTTTTTTTATAGAATGTATATATTTGGTGGCTGGATCCCCCACACAATGCATGACGCAAATTCTACTCATCAAGATCAGCAGTGGAAGTGTACCAGCTCCTTTTCATACATGGATCTGGGTTTGTAGTACTTTTCATTAACAATGGTAATGAGCATGCTGATATTTGGAAAGTTAACTCAAGAAAATGTTTTAGAATTTAAAAAAAATTTAAAAACTTAACTTAATCTAGCCCACTATTGGTAATGATGCCTTAGCGCAGTAATTTCTTTTTTTTAAAAAATAAAGATGTCCATATCTTTAATGTTAAACCCCCTTTATTTAGTATGTTACAAAAAATGTTTTCCTTTTTTTTTACACCATAGACACTACAGAGTGGGTTACTATAATGACAGACTGTCAGGAAGCCAATAAAAATTGTCCACCACCAAGAGCAGGCCATTGTGCAGTGGTGATTGGCAAACGCCTGTATATTTGGAGTGGAAGGGATGGTTACAGAAAGGCATGGAATTATCAAGTTTGTTGTAATGATCTGTGGTACATTGATACTGGTAGGTTATAACATATGTCAACTTTACAGATTTAAAAAGAAAAAAATAAGTTTATGTATGTTTTTTGCACTTCTTTTTTATGTATTTCTTGGTATGGGTAAAGCAATCTGCGTATTTTTTTTTAAACCATTTAATTGTGCTCAGAGTTTTTATGCATGTGAAGCATTTCACTGTCCACCCATAAAGCAATGAACAGTCTTCTTATCAGCCAGTGAGTCCATCTTTAAAGGAAAATAAAACCCAGTTTTTTCGTTCATGATTCAGATAGAACATGTGATTTTAAACAACTTTCCAATTTACTTTTGTTATCTTATTTGTTTTGTTCTCTTGGTATCATTTGCTGAAAAGGATACATAGGTAGGCTCAGGAGCTGTTGATTGGTGGTTACACCTATATGCCTCATGTTATTGGCTCATCCAATGCTTTCAGCTAGCTCACAATAGTGTATTGCTGCTTTTTCAACAAAGGATACCAAGAGAATTAAGCAAATTAGATAATATAAGTAAATTGGAATTTTTTTAGAAATGGCATGTTCTATCTGAATCATGAAAGAAAAAAGTTGGGTTTTGTGTCCCTTTAAGTCCAATTTGTACTTCCTGGTAGTTTCAAAATGAAAATATACAGCTTTGACCTAATCCATTTAGAATAATTTCAGTAGGAGGAGATGTCCCAGTTTTGTGAGTGTTTCGCTCATAACTATTTTTCTTATACATACATATCTAAACCACAATAAGTTGGTTGGAATGTTTACAGCAAATAGATTGAGTTGCACTGTTTAATGAAAACTGTGCTTACTGTCACTTTAAAGGGACATTCCGGTCAAAATGTAAATGCACATAGATTAATTACAGTACATCTTTGATTAGAAACTTATTTGCAATATGCATGTATTGGCAAAAATGCATCTTGTAATAGTTATCACTGTTTAAGTGTAAACATTTTTCTCTGCATGTGAAGCATAGCTAGATATGCCCAGTTCACCAGCATTGTAAATACTGCAGCTGCTCAGAGCACCAGTGGGGCATGTATCATGCCAGCAATTAGCAAACTGAGTCATTACCAGATGGTACAAGCACCTTAGGCTCACTGAGCAAGTGCTGTGTTTAAAAGGCTGATGAATGGTGCATACTTAAATACACTATTATTAGTAGCATTTTTCTAAAACATGTATATTACAAAAATGCTTTTATTCAAAACTCAAAGTTCATCCATGTGGTTTCCAATTTTGGCTTGAATGACCCTTTAAGGCACATGAATGTGCTATTGAACACTGATTGGAAAGCTCTGTCCTAGACACCAAAAAAAAGATAGTGGCAATACTTTACCCATGCCCACTTTTACCCTGTGATGGTCAGTAGAGAAATATGGGGATAAATAAGAAATGGTGATTTCACATATACATAGAAGTATAATTAGTTTGAGTCATAAGATCACTTTTCAATATGAATGTTATTTTTTGTTTTTCTCTGGTTAGAAAAGCCTCCTTCTCCCTCACAAGTCCAGTTAATCCGAGCCTCTACAAACTCCTTTCACTTAAAATGGGATGAAGTACAATCTGTTGAAGGATATCTTCTGCAGTTAAATCCTGAGTCAATAACGTCCTCTATCTCAGGAACTATTGCTCCCATCAGTGACATTGTCACACTTGACTCTCAAGCTAACATCAACAATGTAAATACCACATCACTCAACTTACTTAATGGTGGGCATGTATGTTCACAAAGTGTATTGGAGAGTAAGTATATTATACATCTCCTTTATTACTGAAGGTATAGAAGCATAAAGCAATACATAATGTAGCTAATGTGCTTTAGATTTTAGAGGAAATAAGGAATGTTGCTTATGTTAAAAAAAAAATGTTTTCTTTCCTATGGCATGGAGTGTCTAAAATTCATTCCAATTACTAGTGGGATATTCACCTTCTGGCCAGCAGGAGGAGGCAAAGAGCACCCCAGCAGAGCTGTTAAGTGTCGCTTCCCTTACCCATAACCACCAGTCATTCTCATTGCCTCTATCACGGGAGGATGTGCAAAGATGGTGTCTGAAAAAATTCAAGAATTTAATCCTTTAATGGGTACTTTTCTCTGTAAGCAAGGATTGTGGCAATACTGTCTCCATATCAATCTTTTAAGTAAGAGTAATGGTGTTTTTAGCAGTTTGGAGGTAGGTGACAAAGTCCTTACTTTAACTCCAGCAATGTATGCTAACCCCACTACAGAAAACCAGAGTTGGTTACTCTGTTTTTTCTTGTATCTTCAGGTCCCTGTCAGCGGTCGGATGAGACTATCAAACATGGAGCTGCTATGACTGCTTCACAGCAGAAGACCCTGGAGGGTAAGTCCTTTCATTTACATTTCTTAGGTATCAGAAATATTTTAGAAGAAGGACTGGGACAATCAGGGTGCGATTGAGACCTGCTACTCTCATAAGGTATTTATACTTTATTATATATATCCACTGTAGGATATGTAGTGGCTGAGCAGCTATCTGGCTTTATGCCTGTATCAGGGATTTTGCTGCTACCATTGCCGGGAAAAATGTTACACTTAAGCCCAGGCTTTATGATGTGTGGGATACAGCTTTGTGGTCAGCTATAATTCCCTTTCTCAATCCCTACTAAGCCCATTTTTATGAATGTTTAAGGTGTCCTATGATTGGGGCACAGTATGCATTTACTAATTCTCTCTTTTAACTGTAGAGAGTTTGGACGTTTTTATGACGCAGTTAGAGTGCCTGATACTTGCTGCGTAGGCTAGGGCTAGCTGTTGGTGATCAGGCTGTTATGCCTGTCAGATTCACCTCCTCTGTTAATCAGGTAATAGTCTTATTTCCCGCTCTGGAGGAGACCGCTATTATTGGATGCCTTAACGCAGTCTTGTAATCTTATGTTGAGCGGCGCTCACGTTGATGGAGTGTGTGTAACAGCGCCATTTTCTACAAAAACACAACTAAAGGGACCGCTATGGCATCATTTTATTTGCTAAGCGGTAGGCGCTCAGCAGGATATTTGTTTTGGAGATGCAGCTTCTCTTTCTGTTTCAGAGCCGTTTACTTTGGGCTCTATACAGTTTTAAAATATTTTTCTTTGGTTTCCCATTATGGTTCCTCATCTGCATATTAAATGAGATCCACTTCAGGGAATATGTTTTTATGCAACTTTTTTAGCTGCTACGGGATGTGAAAGTTGTGAGCTCTGAGCGCATTTTAGTTGGCTCCTTCAGATTATATATGAGCCTCATTTAATAATCAATTCAGCACTGACCCTCATACTCAAATAACTTAATAACAGTACTAATTATTATGCCACAGGGAAATGAGGGATGAGGAGAGTGTTGGTTATGATAACTCTCTATATCCTGTAGTTTTATTTTTCAGGATGCATTTTCTCCTGATAAATTCTGTGATTTACAAGTATTTGCCGCCATCTGGGGACAACTTAGTCTTACTGCATGCTTCCTTTATATTTTTATTTTTATAAGATGCATTTCCATTTCTTTACTGTGGCTATATTTCTCTTGTTAAGTGTATCCAGTCCACGGATCATCCATTACTTATGGGATATTAACTCCTCCCCAACAGGAAGTGCAAGAGGATTCACCCAGCAGAGCTGCTATATAGCTCCTCCCCTAACTGCCATTCCCAGTCATTCTCTTGCACCCAACGAATAGATAGGATGTGTGAGAGGACTGTGGTGATTATACTTAGTTTCATACCTTCAATCAAAAGTTTGTTATTTTATAATAGCACCGGAGTGTGTTATTCCTTCTCTGGTAGAATTTGAAGAAGAATCTACCTGAGTTTTTCTATGATTTTAGCCGGAGTAGTTAAGATCATATTGCTGTTTCTCGGCCATCTGAGGAGAGGTAAACTTCAGATCAGGGGACAGCGGGCAGATTAATCTGCAAAGAGGTATGTAGCAGCTTATTATTTTCTGACAATGGAATTGATGAGAAAATTCTGCCATACCGATATAATGTAAACTCAGCCTTAAATGCAGTAGCAGCAACTGGTATCAGGCTGTCATGTATGTATATTTTACACTTCAGTATTCTGGGGAATGGCACTTCACTGGAATTATACTGTATGCATAAAACTTTAGCCTAATTTGCAGGGACTAGCAACAGGCTTTTTAATAACACTCAATTTATTAATGTTAAACGTTTTTTGCTGGCATGTAAAATCGTTTAATTTTCTGAGGTACTGGGTGAAAAAATGTTTTGGGCACTATTTTTTTCCACTTGGCAGTCGTTTTATTTAATTTATGACAGTTTACTGATCTCTCTCACTGTTATGTGTGAGGGGGAGGGACCTTTTTTGGTGCTTTTGCTACGCATCAAAAAATTCAGTCAGAAGTTTATTGTCTTCCCTGCATGATCCGGTTCATCTCTACAGAACTCAGGGGTCTTCAAAACTTGTTTTGAGGGAGGTAATCACTCACAGCAGAGCTGTGAGATTGTAGTTGACTGTGATAAAAAAAAAAAAAACGTTTATTTCTGTTTTTTTTTTTGTTTTTTTTCTGCTATCAGGGTTAGTTATCCTTTACTAATGGGAGCAATCCTTTGCTAAAATTGTGTTTTTTACAAAGATTTGATGCTATAACTTTTCAGTTTATTAATTTTCAACTGTCATAACTTTTTCTGTGCTTCTTATAGGCACAGTACGTTTTCATATTATAGTAAATTACTTGAAAAGTATTTCCAAGTTGCTAGTTTATTTGCTAGTGTGTTAAACATGTCTGATTCAGAGGAAGATATCTGTGCTATATGTGCTAAAGCCAAAGTGGAGCCCAATAGAAATTTATGTACTAACTGTATTGATGCTACTTTAAATAAAAGTCAATCTGTACAAATTGAACATATTTCACCAAACAACGAGGGGAGAGTTATGCCGACTAACTCGCCTCACGTGTCAGTACCTGCATCTCCCGCTCGGGAGGTGCGTGATATTGTAGCGCCGAGTACATCTGGGCGGCCATTACAAATCACATTACAGGATATGGCTACTGTTATGACTGAAGTTTTGGCTAAATTACCAGAACTAAGAGGTAAGCGTGATCACTCTGGGGTGAGAACAGAGTGCGCTGATAATATTAGGGCCATGTCAGACACTGCGTCACAATTTGCAGAACATGAGGACGGAGAGCTTCATTCTGCGGGTGACGGTTCTGATCCAAACAAACTGGATTCAGATATTTAAAATTTTAAATTTAAGCTGGAAAACCTCCGTGTATTACTAGGGGAGGTGTTAGCGGCTCTGAATGATTGTAACACAGTTGCAATACCAGAGAAAATGTGTAGGTTGGATAAATATTTTGCGGTACCGGCGAGTACTGACGTTTTTCCTATACCTAAGAGACTTACTGAAATTGTTACTAAGGAGTGGGATAGACCCAGTGTGCCGTTCTCACCCCCTCCGATATTTAGAAAGATGTTTCCAATAGACGCCACCACACGGGACTTATGGCAAACGGTCCCTAAGGTGGAGGGAGCAGTTTCTACTTTAGCTAAGCGTACCACTATCCCGGTGGAGGATAGCTGTGCCTTTTCAGATCCAATGGATAAAAAGTTAGAGGGTTACCTTAAGAAAATGTTTGTTCAACAAGGTTTTATATTGCAACCTCTTGCATGCATTGCGCCTGTCACGGCTGCAGCAGCATTTTGGTTTGAGTCTCTGGAAGAGACACTTGAATCAGCTCCATTAGATGAGATTACACACAAGCTTAAAGCCCTTAAGTTAGCTAACTCATTTATTTCAGATGCCGTAGTACATTTAACTAAACTTACGGCTAAGAATTCCGGATTCGCCATTCAGGCACGCAGAGCACTGTGGCTAAAATCCTGGTCAGCTGACGTTACTTCTAAATCTAAATTGCTTAATATACCTTTCAAAGGGCAGACCTTATTCGGGCCCGGGTTGAAAGAAATTATCGCTGACATTACAGGAGGTAAAGGCCATGCCCTGCCTCAAGACAGAGCCAAACCTAAGGCTAGACAGTCTAATTTTCGTTCCTTTCGTAATTTCAAAGCAGGAGCAGCATCAACTTCCTCTGCACCAAAACAGGAAGGAGCTGTTGCTCGCTACAGACAAGGCTGGAGACCTAACCAGTCCTGGAACAAGGGCAAGCAGGCCAGGAAACCTGCTGCTGCCCCTAAGACAGCATGAATCGAGGGCCCCCGATCCGGGAACGGATCTAGTGGGGGGCAGACTTTCTCTCTTCGCCCAGGCTTGGGCAAGAGATGTCCAGGATCCCTGGGCGTTAGAGATCATATCTCAGGGATACCTTCTAGACTTCAAATTCTCTCCCCCAAGAGGGAGATTTCATCTGTCAAGGTTGTCAACAAACCAAATAAAGAAAGAGGCGTTTCTACGCTGCGTACAAGATCTTTTATTAATGGGAGTGATCCATCCGGTTCCGCGGTCGGAACAAGGACAAGGGTTTTACTCAAATCTGTTTGTGGTTCCCAAAAAAGAGGGAACTTTCAGGCCAATCTTGGATTTAAAGATCATAAACAAATTCCTAAGAGTTCCATCGTTCAAAATGGAAACTATTCGGACAATTTTACCCATGATCCAAAAGGGTCAGTACATGACCACAGTGGATTTAAAGGATGCTTACCTTCACATACCGATTCACAAAGATCATTACCGGTATCTAAGGTTTGCCTTTCTAGACAGGCATTACCAGTTTGTAGCTCTTCCATTCGGATTGGCTACGGCTCCGAGAATCTTCACAAAGGTTCTGGGTGCTCTTCTGGCGGTACTAAGACCGCGAGGAATTGCAGTAGCTCCGTACCTAGACGACATTCTGATACAAGCTTCAAGCTTTCAAACTGCCAAGTCTCATACAGAGTTAGTAATGGCATTTCTAAGGTCGCATGGATGGAAGGTGAACGAAAAGAAGAGTTCTCTCTTTCCACTCACAAGAGTTCCCTTCTTGGGGACTCTTATAGATTCTGTAGAAATGAAGATTTACCTGACAGAAGACAGGTTAACAAAGCTTCAAAATGCATGCCGTGTCCTTCATTCCATTCAACACCCGTCAGTAGCTCAATGCATGGAGGTGATCGGCTTAATGGTAGCAGCAATGGACATAGTACCCTTTGCACGTCTACATCTCAGACCGCTGCAATTGTGCATGCTAAGTCAGTGGAATGGGGATTACTCAGACTTGTCCCCTACTCTGAATCTGAATCAAGAGACCAGAAATTCTCTTCTATGGTGGCTTTCTCGGCCACATCTGTCCAGGGGGATGCCATTCAGCAGGCCGGACTGGACAATTGTAACAACAGACGCCAGCCTACTAGGTTGGGGCGCTGTCTGGAATTCTCTGAAGGCTCAGGGACAATGGAATCAGGAGGAGAGTCTCCTACCAATAAACATTCTGGAATTGAGAGCAGTTCTCAATGCCCTTCTGGCTTGGCCCCAGTTAACAACTCGGGGGTTCATCAGGTTTCAGTCGGACAACATCACGACTGTAGCTTACATCAACCATCAGGGAGGGACAAGAAGCTCCCTAGCAATGATGGAAGTATCAAAGATAATTCGCTGGGCAGAGTCTCACTCTTGCCACCTGTCAGCAATCCACATCCCGGGAGTGGAGAACTGGGAGGCGGATTTCTTAAGTCGTCAGACTTTTCATCCGGGGGAGTGGGAACTTCATCCGGAGGTCTTTGCCCAAATACTTCGACGTTGGGGCAAACCAGAGATAGATCTCATGGCGTCTCGACAGAACGCCAAGCTTCCTCGTTACGGGTCCAGATCCAGGGATCCGGGAGCGGTTCTGATAGATGCTTTGACAGCACCTTGGACCTTCGGGATGGCTTATGTGTTTCCACCCTTCCCGATGCTTCCTCGATTGATTGCCAGAATCAAACAGGAGAGAGCATCAGTGATTCTAATAACGCCTGCATGGCCACGCAGGACTTGGTATGCAGATCTAGTGGACATGTCATCCTGTCCACCTTGGTCGCTACCTCTGAAACAGGACCTTCTGATCCAGGGTCCCTTCAAACATCAAAATCTAATTTCTCTGAAGCTGACTGCTTGGAAATTGAACGCTTGATTTTATCCAAACGTGGTTTTTCTGAGTCAGTTATTGATACCTTAATACAGGCTAGGAAGCCTGTTACCAGAAAGATTTACCATAAGATATGGCGCAAATACTTATATTGGTGCGAATCCAAGAGTTACTCATGGAGTAAGGTTAGGATTCCGAGGATATTGTCTTTTCTACAAGAAGGTTTAGAAAAGGGTTTATCCGCTAGTTCCTTAAAGGGACAGATTTCAGCTCTGTCCATTCTTTTACACAAACGTCTGTCAGAAGTTCCGGACGTTCAAGCTTTTTGTCAGGCTTTAGCTAGGATCAAGCCTGTGTTTAAAACTGTTGCTCCACCATGGAGTTTGAACTTAGTTCTTAATGTTTTACAGGGGGTTCCGTTTGAACCCCTTCATTCCATTGATATCAAGTTGTTATCTTGGAAAGTTCTGTTTTTAATGGCAATTTCCTCGGCTCGAAGAGTCTCTGAGTTATCTGCCTTACATTGTGATTCTCCTTATCTGATTTTTCATTCAGACAAGGTAGTTCTGCGTACTAAACCTGGGTTCCTACCTAAGGTGGTCACTAACAGGAATATCAATCAAGAGATTGTGGTTCCATCTTTGTGTCCTAATCCTTCTTCGAAAAAGGAACGTCTGCTACACAATCTAGATGTAGTCCGTGCCCTGAAATTTTATCTACAGGCAACTAAGGATTTTCGACAAACGTCTTCCCTGTTTGTCGTTTATTCTGGTCAGAGGAGAGGTCAAAAAGCTTCGGCTACCTCTCTCTCCTTTTGGCTTCGTAGCATAATACGGTTAGCCTATGAGACTGCTGGACAGCAGCCTCCTGAAAGAATTACAGCACATTCTACTAGAGCTGTGGCTTCCACTTGGGCCTTTAAGAATGAGGCTTCTGTTGAACAGATTTGCAAGGCTGCAACTTGGTCTTCTCTTCATACTTTTTCCAAATTTTACAAATTTGACACTTTTGCTTCTTCAGAGGCTGTTTTTGGGAGAAAGGTTCTTCAGGCATCCTTCCGTATAAAGAGCCTGCCTGTCCCTCCCGTCATCCGTGTACTTTAGCTTTGGTATTGGTATCCCATAAGTAATGGATGATCCGTGGACTGGATACACTTAACAAGAGAAAACATAATTTATGCTTACCTGATAAATTTATTTCTCTTGTAGTGTATCCAGTCCACGGCCCGCCCTGTCACTTTAAGGCAGGTAATTTTTCCATTAAACTACAGTCACCACTGTACCCTATGGTTTTCCTTTCTCTGCATGTTTTCGGTCGAATGACTGGTAATGGCAGTTAGGGGAGGAGCTATATAGCAGCTCTGCTGGGTGAATCCTCTTGCACTTCCTGTTGGGGAGGAGTTAATATCCCATAAGTAATGGATGATCCGTGGACTGGATACACTACAAGAGAAATAAATTTATCAGGTAAGCATAAATTATGTTTTTTTGAGGGTCTCATGTGATTACTTTTCTACCCTTTATGTCAGGGATCATACTTATGTATCACCCATTTCTGGTGATTATGAGTATCCACAGTTTGTACATTTTAACTGTATATTTTTTTAAGGATTGTAATCGTTCTTTAGCATGATACTGGCCATTGTTATGATGTCTGATTTGGCGCATCATCTCTTAGGTAGAGGGTCAAATATCCACTCCAGCCAAGAGATCCGCTATTCCTCTTGAGGCTAGTTCCTCTTTCAAAGAAAGATGTATATTCATCAGGGTTTTTTATGGCAACCAGTTGTGTAGGTATTACTATGGTTGCGTGTGCAGCCTTTTATTGATGCGACTCCTTGTCCCATCTAATTTCAGAGGAGACTACCATAGAGGTGATCCAGGATAAGACCTAGGCTCTAAAGCTGCTAATTCTTTTATTTGTGATACCAGCGTGCAAATTGTTTGACTGGGAGCCAAAAATATTTAGCTTTGCGATTCTAGCTCACAGAGCACTAGTACTGTGGAGAATCTTGGTCTGCGGATGTATCATCCAAGTCCTAACTTCTGTCTGTCTCATTTTTAGGCAAGAATTTATTTGGTCCTGGTCTGGCCCAGATCATTTTCTGAAGTTACTGGTGGAAAGGGATCTTTCCTACCCCAAATTTAGAAGGCTAGGTTCACTAGAATTCTTATTTTTGTTCCTTTCGCAATTTCAAGGGACATTCCTGCCCAGCAATCTAGGATTTCTTGGAGGAAGGGGATGTAGCTCAGTGGTAGAACACATGGTTTGTGTATATGAGACCCTGGGTTCAATCCCTGGCATATCCAAGACTTTCCTGAGTCTAAGTCAGCATGAAGGAGCCAGCCCTGGTCCAGGCTTGAATCAAGTAGAGGGCAGGCTATCCTTCTTACTACAGGCTTTGGTTTGCGTGGTTCTAGATCCTTGGGATGTGGAAGTAGTATCCCAGAGACACATGATAGGGTTCAAGTCTGGTCTCCCCAGGGGCAGATTTTTCCTATCTAGGTTATCTGTTAAACAGATGAAGAGAGAAGCCTTCTTAATTTGCGTAAAGGAGTTATCTTCTCTGGGAATGATTGTTACAGTTTCATTTGGTGGAACAGAGTCAAGGATTTTATTCAATCCTCTTCGTGGTTCCCAATAAAGAGGGAACTTTTCGACCTATTTTGGACATCAAGTGTCTCAACAATTTCCTCTAGATCTCATCCTGCAAAATGGAAACTATTCGGTCCATTCTACCCTTGGTTCAGGAGGGTCAATTTATGTCTACCTTAGACCTTGGGGACGCAGATCTTTATGTTACTATTCACAGAAAACATTTGTAATTACTGCGGTTTACCTTTCTAGACAAACTCTTCCAACTCTTGCCCTTCCCTTCGGTTATGCCACGGCTCCTTAAATCTTTTCTAAGGCTCTAGGGGTCCTTTTGTTGGTGGTCAGATCTTAGGTGATTGCGGTAGCGCCAATCCTGGATAATATCTTGGTTCAGGCACTATTTGTTCATTAATCCCATAGAGACTCATTGTTGTCCATTCTACATTCCTACGAGTGGAACGTAGACCTGGAGAGGAGTTCCCTGGTACCAGACACCAGGGTATGCCTTTTGGGATCGATCGTTCACTCTCTGACCATGATTTTTTTTCTGGCGGACGTCAGAAAAGCCAGGATTTTTGTTTCTTGTCTTTCCCTTCAGTCCTCTATCTGTTCATCAGTGGCTCTGTGAATGGAGGTAAATTTTCTCATGGTTGCTTCAGTGGGCTTTATTCCTTTTGTGCGTTTCCATCTGAGACCTCTGCAGTTATGCATGCTCTGTCAATGGAATAGAGACCACTCGGATTTCTCTCAAATGATAGTTCTGGACTCCCTGACGAGAGATTCTCTACCTTGGTGGATTTCTCAGGACCATCTGTCTCAGGGCTCATGCTTCCTGAGACCATTTTGGGAGATTGGGACCACAGATGCCAGCCTATCGAGCTGGGGAGCAGTCAGGGGTTCTTTAAGGGCTCAGGGTTTTTCGGCTCAAGGTCTTCTCTCTCAATATATATCTTGGAGTTGAGAGCAATTTTCAATGCTCTGGCATATTGGCCTCAACTGTGTTTGGGCCGATTTATCAGGTTCCAGTCGGACAACATCTCCTCAGGGGCGTATGTCAATCTCTAAGAGGAACTTGGAGTTCCTTAGCAATGAAGGAGGTTTCCCGCATTCTACAATGCGCATTCTACTATTGTCTCCTATCTGAGATCCTCATCCCAGGGGTGGACTACTGGGAGGCGGTTTTTCTCAGCAGGCAGATCTTTCATTCCAGGGAGTGGGCTCTCCATCCGGAAGTATTCTCAAGGATAACCCTCAAGTGGGGGGTTTCGGATTTGGATCTGATGGGGGCATGCCGAAACGCCAAGCTTCCAAAATACGATTCTAGATTAAGGGATCCGCAAGCAGCTCTGGTCGGCTTTCAAGCGGTTCCTTGGAACTTCAGTCTGGCATTCTTTCTTCCTCCATTTATACTCCTTCCTCGAGTCATTGCTTGTATCAATCAGGAGAGAGTGTCTGTGATCTCATAGCTCCTGCCTGGTCTCACAGGATCTGGTGAAGATGTCATCTTTTCCCCCTTGGAGGTTTCCTCTGAGGAAGGACCTTCTACTTCAGGGTCCCTTCCTCCATCCAAATTTGGTTTCTCTGACGCTGCTTGCTTGGAGTTTTTGCTAGACGTGGCTTCTCTGAGAAGGTTATAGATTCCATGCTTCAGGCTTGTAAACTTGTTACTCACAGAATTTACCATAAGGTATGAGGTAAATGCCGGTATTGGTGTGATTTGAAGGGTTTCTCTTGGAACAGAGTAAGGATTCCTCAAATGTTGGCTTTTCTTCAGGAAGACCTGGAGAAGGATTTGTCAGTCAGTACTCCAAACTGTCAGATTTCTGCACTATCTATTCTTTTGCACAAACGTCTGGCAGATATACCGGATGTTCAATCTTTTGTTCAGGCCCTGGTCAGCATCAGGCCTGTGTTTAAACTAGTTACTCCTCCTTGGAGCCTTGATTTTGTTCTTAAAGTTTTGCAACAGGCTCTGTTTGAGCTGATGCATTCTGTTGATATTACATTTCTATCTTGGAAGGTTTTGTTTCTTATTACTATTTTTTCTGCTCGCAGCAGTGTGATTCCCCTTACCTTATTTTTCATGCTGATAAGTCGGTTCTCCGTACTAAGATGGTTTTTTTTCCTAAGGTAGCGTCGGATCGCAATATTAGTCAGGAAATTATTGTTTCTTCTTTTTGTCCCAATCCTCCTTCCCCCGAAGGAACCTCATTTGCACAATTTGAATGTTGTGCGTGCTCTTACATTTTTCCTTCAAGCAACTAAAGATTTTAGGCAGAATTTCTTCCCTGTTCGTTGTTTTCTCTGGTAAGCGTAAGGGTCAGAGGGCCACTTTTTCTACTCTTTCTCTCTGGTTGAGAAGTGCTATCCGTTTAGCTTATGAGACAGCTGGACCACAGCCTCCTGAGAGAATTATGGCTCATTCCACTAGAGCTGTCTCCTCTTCCTGGGTTTTCAAAAATGAAGCTTCTGTAAAGCAAATTTGAAAGGCGACTACATGGTCCTTTATACATACCTTTTTCCAAATTCTACAAATTTGATGCTTTTGCCTCGGCTGAGGCTTTCTTTGGGAGTGAAGTTCTTCAAGCAGTGGTGCCTTCGATTTAGGTACGCCTGTCTTGTTCTACCTCCCTTTCATTCTGTGTCCTCTAGCTTGGGTATTGGTTCCCACTCGTAATTGGAATGAATTGTGGGCTCCCATGCCATAGGAAAGAAAACAACATTTATGCTTACCTGATAAATGTATTTCTTTCCAGGCATGGAGAGTCCACGACCCTTCCTTGTTTAAATTGACAACAATTTTTTTGTACAAACCTCGGGCACCTCTATACCCTTGTGTTATCTTATTTTTCTGTTTCCCTTCGGCCGAATGACTGGGGGTTATGGGTAAGGGAAGTGACACTTAACAGCTCTGCTGGGGTGCTCTTTGCCTTCTCCTGCTGGCAAGGAGGTGAATATCCCACTAGTAATTGGAATGAATCGTGGACTCTCCATGCCTGTAAATAAATAAATTTATCAGTTAATCATAAAGTTTGTTTTTAGTGTTGATGCTTAAATGTAAAGCTAGTTTCAGATCTCTACAGAATAATTAGGTTTGCTGTCTGGTTTTCATCTCATCATATATATTTGATGTGGATAAAAAGAGGCATAGAGATTTAACAATTTAAATAGATTCGCCAAAAAAGTGAGTTATATTCTGATATTGATTTGAGTTAAAGAATTAAAGAGTGTATTATTAGAGAAATTAGATTAGAGATGTTTGATTAATTAGTTGGGTTCTACTGTGGTCATTATACAAGTGATCCACAATAAATTATTTTCATGTTAAAAGGACACAAAAGTGGGCATATGATAGGTCCCAGTTTGCATAATCATGGTTAGTGTTTTGTATGTATCAGTTGTCTAAAGAATAATGCTTTTAAGATTAGTTGAAAATAGCCCCTAGTGCACCAGTACTTATACTAATCACCCTCCACACTAGCTCTTTTCTTTTACATTTCTTCAAATGTGATTGTACAGCCAATCAGAAGCTGTACCTATCGCTGATATACCTCTGCCTTCACAAACCTTTATTTTTGTACACACTGACGGGTTTTCACATGCTCTGCTAGATCTTTCACTGATTACAATAAGAACGGCTCAGTGGAGACAGGTGAAGTTTGCTGCTTATGCTTCAGAAGCATTAACAAGATCTGGAGAGGGGAGCATAGAGTGTTTAGGGTATGCTGTGATGTATTTTTAACTAAAATGTATTGCATTGCATATTGGGAAGCTTTTACACTGAATAAACTTATTAGCTTTATACAAACAGGGACCTGTTATATATCGACTTTTTATGTTTTTTTTATTTGTTTATTTTTTGTTAGCGATGGATTATTACATTTTTCTGTCAATGTAGCTGGTGTTCCTTCTCAGTGGCAGACTATTGTTTCATAACGCATATTATTTACTAAGAAAATAACAGTGAATATGTTGTTCACTAAACAGGCACTGAAAACCATGTCTCTCCCCAGCAAACTGTGAATTGTATATTTTCTTCTGGGCCGAAAGTGGACATTTGTCACCAAAATAGCAGCAATAATCCAGCCAACCACGTGAGTAATAAAGCTCACTATTGCCTGGAAATTAGCATGCCATGCTTCATGTCCTTAAAACGGGGCTTTTTATGTTTATTTTCACAATTTGAGTTTATAATTCAGATTTCTTTTTCAGACACGATGAGTCCACGGATCATCTTAATTACTAATGGGATATTCACCTCCTGGTCAGCAGGAGGAGGCAAAGAGCACCACAGCAGAGCTGTTAAATACCTCCTCCCTTCCCTCCCACTCCAGTGCGCGTTAGTGCTAGGAAGAGGTAAAGTTAGGGGTTAGAAACAGGGGAGGGCTGGCAGCCTTAGGCCTGGGGGGCAAATCCAGTCAAGTGGCCCATTGCACCAACAAATCAGCTCACAGCCACAGGACCCACAGCACGCCACAGCCAGCAGGACCCACCACAGGACCCATAGCCAGCAGGACCCACCAGGAATAACCTTTACTGAAGCCAACTGGGGTGCATGATCACTTCCAATTCTTGGAATTGGAAAAAAAAAACTTTGTTTTCAAAGTGTAATTGCAGAAAATGGTGCAAAATAATGAAAAAGTTTATTGCAAAGGTGTTTTACTAGACTTTATTTAAAATGTTGTATTCTCAAAGTGTTTACATTCCTTAAAAAATGTGGGCTGGTGGAATGTGCCAGCCATGGGGATTTTTTCCAGGGGTTAAAGGAAAGCTTTTGAGCAGTTTTTTCTGCAATGACTTTAAACCACTGATTTTTCTTTAAATGTTTTTTTTTTAGCACATTCATTGCCTCTTTAAAAATATGGTGACCATGTAGGCTGGTAGAATTGTAGGTGTGTACACGCCAGATTAACAACTAAATAAGAAAACATCTCAAATTTATTCTAAACTAAATAAGCTACAGTTAGAGCGATCACACATTACCTATTGTTTTTCATGCTGCATGGAGTGTGTGCAGCCCTCATGTACACCTAAAGCCATGTTGCTTTCCTATTTAAATTACTGTGTATATATATATATATATATATATATATATATATATATATATATATATTTTACATATAGTAAACAAGAGTCCTTTAGTTTAATCTTAATACACTGAAAGGGACATGAAACCCATTTTTTTTTCTCACAATTCAGATAGAGTTTACAATTTTAAACAGCTTTGCAATTTACTTATATTGTCAAATTTGCTTTGTTTTCTTGGTATCCTTTATTATTATTATTTGTAGAGCGTCAACATATTCTGCAGCCCTATAAACATAGCTATAATATTCATTTTTAAGAGACAAATGGGTAAGGGGCCTACCAAGAGTTCCACTGTTGCAATTCAGCTCTCATGAAGGTGATCTATAAAGCAGCTGGGCTTGAATGCTTATGTGCTTGTTCAGGCGCAGCAATGCACTACTGGGAGATAGCGGCTGATTGGTGGCTGTATATATGCTTCTTGTCATTGTCTCACCTAATGTGTTTATCTAGCTCCCAGTAGAGAAATGTTGCCCCTTCAAGAAAAGATACCAAGAAAATGAAGCAAATTTGATTAAAAAAAAACTGTAAGTCCACTGGAATAATTTTTTAAAACTGTTTGCTCTATCTGAATCCTGAAAAAAAAACATTGGGTTTCATGTCTCTTAAAGTTACAGATTAAAGGGACATGAAACCCAAACATTTTCTTTCATGATTCAGATAGATTATACATTTTTAAACAACTTTCCAATTTACTTCTCTAATCAATTTTGCTTTATTTGCTTGGTATCTTTTATATAAGAAGCAGCAATGCACTCCTGGGAGAAAGCTGAACACATTTGTAAGCCAATTAAAATGGGCATACAAGTTCATCCACCTATCAGCAGCTAGCTCCAAGCTCCTGAGCCTATCTAGATATGCTTTTCAACAAATCATTTCAAAGGTATAAAGCAAATTAGAAAATAGAAGTAAATTGTAAAGTTGTTTAAAATTGTATGTTCTGTCTGAATCATGAAAGACAAATTTTGTGTTTCATGTCCCTTTAATAATACTGCAAGAATGCAAATGCAATTAAAAGCTCCACAATGCATGTACATGTTTAATAACTTAAAGGGGCATGAAACCCATTTTTTTCTTTTAAGATTCAGATAGAGCATACAGTTTTAACATCTTTCCAATGTACTTTTATTATCAATGTTGCTTCATTTTCTTGGTATCCTTTATTGAAGGAGCAGCAATATACTACCAGGAGCTAGCTGAACACATTGTTAAGCCAATGACAATAGATATATATGTGCAGCCACCAATAAGTAGCTAGCTCCCAGATCCTAAGCTTACCTATCTATCTTTTTCAGCAAAGGATACCAAGAGAACTAAGCAAATTAGATAATAAAAGTAAATTAAGAAGTTGTTTAAAACTGTGTGCTCTATCTGAACCATGAAAGTAAAATGATGGTTTTCATGTCCCTTTAATAAAAATGATTCAGGAAGCCTGTTTTTAGCTAATTCCTCCTAGAAACCATGAAATTACTAACTTAGAAAAAAACACAGCATAGACACAGTTTATCTTTATTAACAATAACACAAAATGCTTTTAAAAGATAATATGCTTCCATATTTCCATGAAGCCCTGCTCACTAGCTCTGGGGTACACATACAATACACTCCCATTGCAGAACTGTATATAAATGTGCAGCCTAGCAAGGGACTGTTACCTACAGTATTATTATTATTTCCCCATGTAGGATACAACATAAACTGAAATGTCTTATCCCAATGCTTCAGCTAAAATAAAAGCTGCACAGTATTAGCTGTATTCTACATGAGGATCTTACTGCAAAGCCACAGTATTAGCTGTATTCTACATGATGATTTCACTGCAGCCCGGCCCCTGAAGAAACCCCACACACTTGCTGACAGCACATTTATGTACTTACTGTTTAGTAGAGGTGGCCACACATGATTCTAGCAGCTCACACTGATGCCTTTCCCTCCATCCATTCATTGAGACTGCGCTCTCTGTTTGACTAGGGAAAGCCTGCACTAAGCCCTTCCCCCTCAGCACATGGCCTTTCAGTTTCAGTGCCATAGAGAGAAAGGCTGCTCCGCTGCTGCTTATGTGTGTACAGCTGCTCCCCCTGCTGGCCATTATTAAAATTACAATTAAAAAAAAAAAAAAAAAAAAAAAGCAGCAGCCGTTTTTAACATGATTTAGGGCAGCCTGGGGGGCAATTGCCTCTCTGCCCCCTGGCCCAGTCCGCCCCTTAGAAAAGATTCTTCAATCAAGAGTTTATTATTTTTAAAGTACTACAAGATTGTGCTGCTTTTTCCTAGGGTGTAGCCGTAGTCCATATCAGTCTCTTCAGTAGAGCCTTGGTGGCTTTAGAGCAATGGGAACTTGTGGGACATAATTCTCACTATGCCTCCCATATACTGATGTTGCCCTTACACTGAAAACCTGAGAGATATTTACTCAGGACTTTAGTTTACTTGCAGGTCCATGGGAGGGAGAGGACCTCCTAAACCTGGGAACTACCTTGCTGCCAGGCAGAAGATGAGGTAAGTGCTGACTTTATTTATGGGGGTATAAGTGACAACTCAGAAAAAGTTTGGGCACTTTAATTCTTTACAGACCTCATTGTGAAGGAGATAGATGTCCTAGTGTATTAAGGGACACAAACAGGGCAGCTTGGATGCAGGCACTGGGGCTATAGGCAGTTTTGATGCAGACTCTAGGGCTAAATGTATCAGGTGACATCTCTTCTCCCGGCGGTTTCATGTCTAATATAACCGACCGGGAAATTACATATTT
Organism: Bombina bombina; assembly: GCF_027579735.1. Lineage (NCBI taxonomy): Eukaryota > Metazoa > Chordata > Amphibia > Anura > Bombinatoridae > Bombina > Bombina bombina. The sequence goes on along the minus strand of NC_069504.1, from coordinate 334,698,973 downwards.
TAAACGTTGAGCAGAGAGGCTCAGTGTGAGGGTGTTTCACGGTAACTTTTTAGCCAGCAGCTATCTGACAAAGAGGAAGCTAATAGTCTGCTTATGGTTCCCTGGGGCTTATTTTATACACTAATAATGGCGACCGGGAACTGCATATTCATACACCCACGATGGAAAGGAGCTTGTGTGGCGCCAAATTGGTTGCGCGCCTTCTTCTTTAGTACTTCCGGTTATCGGAAGACAGGGGTAGATGTCTGCGCTTGGGGTTATGTACTGAACACTTAGTCATTTAGCGAAGCGCACCCCTTGTGGGAATACTACTGCTCACAGAAGTGGATGTGAGCGAGAATATGCCTAAATGCATGTCAGCTCCTGACTTATCAGTGTCAGCTCACTGCTGAAGTTTCTAGCTACATTGCTTCTTTAATAAAGACAGACTTTAGGTCAGAGTGGTTCCGTTTAGAAAACGCTTCCTCTGACTCGATTTGTGCACAAAGGCTAACATACACCTCAGCTGGGTTAAGCTGAGGTGTAGAGGTTTTTTTTTATAATTCTCTTATACCTTCTCAGCCATTTCTGCCCACAATAAAATAAAAAAAGTTACTGTTTAAAATTTAAAGAGACAGTAACAGTTTTTTATGTGTCAAAAAAATAAGACTTTACATGATTAATCATCTTTTATTTGTTATAGAACTGCCATGTAAATAAAAAAGTTTCTCTTTTACAATTTAAAGAGATAGTAACGGTTTTTTATGTTTAAAAGAGTTAAGATTTTGCATGATAAATCATCCTTTATCTATTCCCTATGTTGTTAGGGAACTGCCACTCAAATAAAAGAATTTTCTGTTTACTATTTAAAGAGATAGTAACGGTTCTTTGTATTGCAAAAGTTAAGACTTTTGCTTGATTAATCATCTTTTATCTGTTTTCTATGTTGTGAGAGAACTGCCACTTACATAAAAAAAAGTTTCTCTTTACGATCAAAGAGACAGTAACGGTTTTTATATAGCCATCTCATACAGTGCCCTGAATTTTTTCCTCACAAATTCCACCTGGAATTTCTTGTCTAGACATTGCTTCCTAAGATCTTTGGAGCGATCTCTGATGCGTTGTCTGTTTTTTTCCCATAATACGGGAAAACACTTGAGGATATGTATTTAAGTAGCTATTCCGAATTTTCTTCTCTGAAGCCTGAAGAGGAGGATTCTTCGGTGGTATTTAGGGGAAAAATCTCAGACTCTGTCTGTGTACTTCCTTTGCTTGATACTGAAGTGTTTTCTTTCAGTTTAAATTTGAACACCTCCGTTTGTTACTTTGGGAGGTCTTTGTTTCCCTGGATGCCGCCGACATCTCCGGCGTATTCAGTCCTAATAAGTCCAGTAACCTTTACAAGGATGATTAAAAGGATAGGGAGAAATTGGGTCCCTTCTTTTTTCCCAGTGATAGCAGACTCTATCAAGGAGTCTTGTCAATGGTACCCAGGGTTTGGGTGTACGTCAGAGTTGCCACAGGACTGCAGAGCATTAGAGGATAGATATTGGTCTGCGGATGCCTCATCTGAGTATAGACTTTTCGTGATTCCCTACAAGGGAAAGACCTTGTTTGGACCTGTTTTAACGGAAATTCTCTCTGATATTTTGAGTGGTAAGGGTCATTCCTTGCCTCCGGATAAGAAAGCAGTTGTCAGTATAGTTTAGTTCCTTTCGATCTTTCAAAGGAAGTTGTTCAACTCTTTCTTTCAAGCAGGAGCTGTCCAAACTTTATTGTTGACCCAGTCAAGCTTGGAATAGGGGAAAGCAATCCAAGAATCTTGCTGGTGAATCAAAGTCAGCATGACAGGCCTGTCCCCAATCCAGGGGGCTTCGATATCCCAAGGATACAAAATAGAGTTCAGGACTTTTTCTCCCAGGGACAGGTTTTTGTTTTCAAGATTATCTGCAGTAGAAGAGAGGCGTTCTTACTCTACGTAGGAGACCTCTCTGGCATGGGAGTGATAGTTCCTGTTCGGTTTCAGGACCAGGGTCTGGGACTTTATTCCAACTTGTCCGTGGTTCCCAAATAAGAGGGAGCCTTCTGACCTATTTTAGATCTCAAAGGTCTAAACATTTTTCAGAGTACTGTCCTCAGATGGAAACTATTTGTTTAATTCTCCCTTTGATCCAAGAGGGTCAATTTATATCAACCTTGGATTTAAAGGACACTGCCGATTTGTGGCTCATCCCTTCGGTCTTGTCACAGCTCCCAGAATTTTATCAAGGGTTCTGGGGTCACTGTTGACGGTGCTTTGGTTAAGGGGCATTGCATTGGCGTCCTATCTGGACGACATCCTAGTCCAGGCTCAATCCTTACAACACGCAAGATCCCACACGGACACAGTGTTATCCTTCCTGTGGTTTCACGAGTGGAAGGTAAATTTGGGAGAGAATTCCTTAGTCCCAAAGACAAGGGTTACTTCTTGGGAACCATAATAGATTCCCTATCAATGAAGATGTTTCTGACAGAAGTCAGGAAATGAAAGAATTTCGATTCTTGTTTAGCCCTTCAGTCCACTCCGCGGCCATCAGTGGCTCAGTGCATGGAGTTAATCGGGCTGATGGTAGCGGCAGTGGACATCATCCCGTTTGCTCGGTTCCATCTCAGATCTCTGCATGTTCAGGCAATGGAACGGAGATTATGCAGATTTGTCTCCTCGAATGTTACCGGAGCAGGAGATAAGGGATTCTCTTCAATGGTGGTTGTCTCTAGATTATCTTTCACAGGGAACCTGCTTTTGCAGACCATCTTGGGTAATTGTGTCAACAGACGCCAGCCTTCTAGGGGGGGAGCAGTCTGGGCTTCCCTAATGTCTCAGGGAGTGTGGACTCAGTCGGAGTCTGTTCTTCCTATAAACTTCCTGGAGTTGAGAGCGATCTTCAATACTCTTCTGGCCTGGCCTCAGTTAGCCTCGGTCCAGTTTATCAGGTTCCAGTCGGACAACATAACTTCAGTGAACTTACATCATTCATCAGGGAGGAACGAGGAGTTCCTTAGCGATGACAGAGGTAACCAAGATAATTCAGTGGGCGGAGGCCCATTCTTGTTGCCTGTCGGCGATCCACATCCCAGGGGTGGACAACTGAGAGGCAGACTTTCTGAGCAGGCAGACCTTTCGTCCGGGGGAGTGGGAATTCCATCCGGAAGTGTTCTCCAGCCTGATTCTCAGGTTTGGTCAGCCTGAATTATATCTCATGGCATCTCGACAGAATGCCAAACTCCTGAGATATGGGTCGAGGTCCAGGGACCCCCCAGGTGGAGCTGATAGAGGCTCTGGCGGTTCTTTGGACCTTCAGTCTAGCATACCCATTTCCTCTGTTTGCTCTTCTTCCTTGGGTCATTGCTCGGATCAAGCAGGAGAGGGCATCAGGGATCCTCATTGCACCGGCTTGGCCTCACAGGATTTGGTATGCAAATCTGGTGGACATGTCATCTCTGCCACTTTGGAGACTTCCGTTGCGGAAGGCCCTTCTAATTCAAGGGCCCTTCCTTCACCCAAATCTAGTTTCTCTGAAGCTGACTGCTTGGAGATTGAACGCTTAATTTTATCCAAGCGGGGCTTTTCTGACTCGGTCATGGAGACCATGATTCATTCTCGTAAACCTGTAACTAAAAAGATTTTCCATAAGATATGGCGTAAATATCTCTATTGGTGCGAATCCAAGGCTTACTCGTGGAGTAGCATTAGAATTCCTAGAATTTTGTCTTTTTTCCAAGAGGGTTTGGAGAAGGGTTTATCGACAAGTTCCCTAAAGGTTCAAATCTCTGCTTTGTCTATTTTGTTTCACAAACGTCTGGTGGATGTCCCAGATGTACAATCATTTTGTCAGGCCTTAGTCAGGATCAGGCCTTTGTTCAAACCAGTTACTCCTCCATGGAGTCTGAATTTAGTTTTCAAAGTTCTTCAAAGGGCTCCATTTGAGCCTATGCATTCCTTAGATATTAAATTGTTATCTTGGAAAGTTATATTTCTTGTTGCTATTTCTTCTGCTCGGAGAAGTGCCAGAGCTCTCGGCATTACAGTGTGAGTCTCCTTATCTTATTTTTCATTCAGATAAGGTAGTTTTACGTACTAAATTAGGATTTCTCCCTAAGGTTGTTTCTGATCGGAACATTAATCAGGAGATTGTTGTTCCTTCCTTGTGGACGTGGTCCGTGAGTTCAAGTTTTACCTGCAGACGACTAAGGACTTTAGTCAGTCTTCTTCTTTGTTTGTGGTTTTCTCAGGGAAACGCAAGGAACAGAAAGCTGCGGCTACGTCTCTTTCTTTTTGGCTGAAGAATATCATACGTTTTGCATATGAAACTGCTGGACAACAGCCTCCTGAGAGAGTGACGGCTCATTCCACTAGGGCTGTTGCTTCCTCATGGGCGTTCAAAAATGAAGCTTCTGTGGAACAGATTTGCAAGGCTGCAACTTTGTCCTCTCTTCTCACTTTTTCAAAGTTCTACAGTTTGATACTTTTGCCTCGGCTGAGACCGTTTTTGGGAGAAAGGTTTTTCAAGCAGTGGTGCCTTCCGTTTAGGTTCCCTGTCTTGTCCCTCCCATATCATCTGTGTACTCTAGCTTGGGTATTGAATCCCATTAGTAATTAAGATGATCTGTGGTGTCTTAAAAAAGAAAAGAAAATTTATGCTTACCTGATAAATTTATTTATTTTTTAACACAATGATTCCACGGCCCGCCCTGTTCTTGTAGACAGGATGTGGGTTATGTAAACTTCAGACACCTCTGCACCTTGGCTTTTCCTTTCTCTTCCTAACTTCGGTCGAATGACTGGAGTGGGAGGGAATGGAGGAGCTATTTATCAGCTCTGCTGTGGTGCTCTTTGCCTCCTCCTGCTGACCAGGAGGTGAATATCCAATTAGTATCCCATTAGATGATCTGTGGACTCATCGTGTCAAAAAAGAAATAAATGTATCAGGTAAGCATAAATTTTCTTTTTTAATAAATACAAAACCAAACTTCCTTATCTTAATAATATGAGGTACAATTGTTGAGTTTACACAAGCTTTGTAGTTAGAGCTTTTCTCTTATTATTTTGTATGTTTATTTTCATACATGGCCAAATCTCCCTGTATTAGTAATACCACTTTTTAAATGGTTAATTTTTAGCAAACTTTGAAGAGAGTAAGATTTTTTTCCTTATGATTTTTTTTTCTTGTTTCCCAAATACAGAGTTTATCATCCACTGATTTGCCTCAAGCAGCAGCTGCAGATCAAGAAGTTGTGGATATGAAAATAACAGTGACTGAGAAACAGGCTCTTTCTGGTGCAGTAGTAGAGTTAAGTGGAAAATTGTGTGGATCCCCTAAACCCAAATTGATAGGTAAGAATGAAATTAGGAAAGTAGAACTGTGCATGTTTTTGTATTTTTAACTTGGTTTTATTCCATTCCATCAAAAAACATGTTACTATTGGTATACATTTTTTGACTTAAAAAGACATACAGGGTGATTTAATTAAAAAAACAACACTTTTTAAAAGGACAGTCTAATTGAAAATGTTTATTGTTTAAAAAGATAGATAATCCTTTTATTACCCATTCCCTATATTTGCATAACCAACACTGTTATATTAATATACTTTTTACCTCAGTGATTACCTTGTATCTAAGCCTCTGCAGACTGCCCCCTTATTTCAGTTCTTTTGACAGACTTGCATTTTAGCCAATCAGTGCTGACTCCTAAATAAGTCAACGTGAGTAATCACAATCACCTAGATTAGGAGTTTTGCGTTGCGGCTTTTAATGCTTAAAAAATTGCAATTTCAGCATAAAAGCAGTAATGCACTATTGGGAGTTGTGTCGGTATAGCTATGCCGCAAGCATTTTAGCCTCTAACACAACGTCAATCCTGCATTCAAAAATTACGTTTTTGCATGGTATTTCCAAAGCGCCGGTATTACAGGTTGTGCGGTGAGGCTAAAATGCTTGCATTACAGCCTATACTGACATGATCCATTTCACCATCTAAAAGCAGTAGTTATGGATTTTGTGTAACAAAAATGTTTCACTAAACTGTTACTAAGTACACTAACACCCATAAACTACCTATTAACCCCTAAACCTCCACCCCCAGCATTGCAAACACTATATTACACCAATTAACCCCTAATCTGCCGCCCCACATCGCAGCCACTAATAAAAGCTATTAACCCCTATTCCGCCGCTCCCCGACATCACTGCCACTAAATAAAGTTATTAACCCCAAACATCCGGCCTCCCACATCTCCACCACTAAATAAACCTATTAACCCCTAAACCGCCAGCCCCCCACATCGCAAACCACTAAATTAAACTATTAACCCCTAAACCTAACACCCCCCTAACTTTAAATTAAAATATAACTTTATTTAAATAAATAAAAACTTATTATTATTATCAGGTATTTGTAGAGTGCTAACAGATTCCGCAGCGCTGTAAACATAGTCAATATAAAGGATAGCTTTTGCAGGGATCAAATGGGTAGAGGGCCCTGCCGAGAGTTTCACTGTTGTAGTCTGCTCTTATGAAGGCGATCTGCAAACAGCTGGGCTCATAGGCTTACATTCTAAGGGGTTCAAGGGGAAAGCAATGGAGTTAGGAAAGGTTAGTGTTGGTTGTAAGCATCCCTGAATAGTAGAGTTTTTAGGGAGCGCTTGAAGCTGTTAGAACTAGGGGAGAGTCTTGTGGAGCGAGGCAGGGAGTTCCACAAGATAGGGGCCAGTCTGGAGAAGTCCTGTAGACGGGAATGTGAGGAAGTAACAAGAGAGGAGGAGATCCTGAGCTGATCGAAGGGGACGGGAGGGAGAGTATCTGGAGACAAGTTCTGAAATGTAGAGGGGAGCAGTGCAGTTGAGAGCTTTGTATGTCAGAGTGAGGATTTTGTGTTTAATCCTAGAGGCAGCCAGTGAAGGTATTGGCAGAGAGGCGCAGCAGATGACAATCGACGAGTAAGGAAGACGAGCCTGGCAGAGGCATTCATAATGGATTGTAAAGGAGCTATGCGGCAGCTAGGTAGACCAGAGAGGACGGAGTTGCAGTAGTCGAGGCGGGAAAGGATGAGAGAGTGGATTAAAATCTTAGTTGTATCTTGTGTAAGGAAATGTTTTTAAGGTGGAAGCGGCAGGCTTTAGCCAAGGACTGAATGTGAGGAGTGAAGGAAAGATCTGAGTCAAGTGTGACCCCAAGACATCGGGCATGCAGGGTAGGAGTAATTATGGAATTATCAACAGTTATAGAAATTTTGTGGGTGGAGACATTGGAAGAAGGGGGGAAAATAAGGTGTTCAGTTTTGGAGAGATTTAGCTTAAGGTAGTGAGAGGACATCCAAGATGAGATATGAGAAAGACAGTTAGTGACACGGGTTAGTAAGGAAGGAGGTAGGTCTGGTGCAGAGAGGTAGATTTGGGTGTCATTGGCAAAACCTATGGGACTTTATTAAGGAACCTAATGATGATGTGTAGATTGAAAAGAGAAGGGGACCGAGGACAGAGCCTTGAGGTACCCCAACAGAAAGTGGTAACGGGGCAGAGGATGCTCCGGAGAAGGCTACACTAAATGTATGGTTAGATAGGAAGAGAACCACGAAAGAGCTGTGTCACACATGCCGAAGAATTGGAGGGTTTGGAGCAGAAGAGGGTGGTCAACCGTGTCAAAGGCTGCAGACAGGTCAATGAGGATAAGCAGAGAGAAGTGGCCTTTGGATTTTGCTGTAAGTAGGTCGTTGTTAATCTTGACAATTGCTGTCTCTGTAGAGTGATGGGGACGAAATACAGATTGCAGTGGGTCAAGAAGAGAGTTTAGTGTAAGGAAATGGGATAGACGTGCGTATACTAGCTTTTCTAGGAGCTTTGAACTTACCTGTGAAATTAAAATAAACCTAACATTAAACTATAAATTAACCTAACATAACTAATCTAATAAAATAAAAAATACTGCCAATTAAAATATCTGAATTACAACTAAAAAAAAAAAAAAACTATGAAAAATTTAAAAATCAGTTTACCAAAAATAATAAACACTAAAATCACGAAAAAATAAAAAATACTAAGATTACAAAAAATAAACGAAATGATCAAAAATAAAAACAATTACACCTAATCTAATAGCCCTATAAAAATAAAAAAGCCCCCCCCCCAAAATAAAAACACCCCCTAGCCTACAATAAACTACCAATAGCTTTTAAAGGGGCCTTTTGTAGGGCATTGCCCTAAAGAAATCAACTCTTTTCCCTGTAAAAAAAATACAAAGTCCCCCCAACAGTAAAACCCACCACCTGACCAAACCCCCAAAGTACAAAAACTAACTCTAAAAAAAAACTAAGCTACCCATTGCCACTAAAGCACATATACATATATATATATATATATATATATACACACACCCCACACACACACCCCCCACACACACACCCCCCACACACACCCCACACACACACCACACACACACCCCCCACACACACCCCACACACACACACCCCCCACACACACACCCCCCACACACACACCCCACACACACACCCCCCACACACAAAACAAAATCATAATTTTGATACACGTTCTACGCTATTGCAAAGGGGTTTAAACAAAGAGCACTGCTGGTCCTGCGCTGGTAATAACCACAGCTCATTCTTTTAGGGTTGTGTCTGGTCAGGACAAGCAGTACCATGTAACTCCAGAGTGGTAATTTACATATGTGTTTAATCCATTTGCAGGGATTAAAGGGATAATAAAAACATTTTTTTCTATCATGATTCAGATAGAGCAGCTTTTTTAAGCAACTTTCTAATTTACTCTTATTATCAAATTTTCTTTGATCTCTTGGTATATATATGTGAAAACGCAGGATTGTAATCTTAGGAGCCGGCCCATTTTTGCTTCAGAACCCTGGTTAGCGCTTGCTGATTGATGGCTACATTTAGACACCAATAAAAAAACACTACCCAGGTGCTGAGCCAAAAATGGGTCTTCTCCCAAGCTTACTTTCCTGCTTTTTCACATAAATATACCAAGAGAACGTAGAAAAATTGATTATAGGAGTATTGAAAGAAAAAAGGTAGTATCCCTTTAAACACAAAGCAATGCAGAGTGGCTAGTGATATGTGTTAATGAGGTCAAATGCAATATTCCATAATTAACATCCTTCAGTTCTTATACACACAGTGGATTTAAAAAGTCTACACACCCCTGTTAAAATGTCAGGTTTCTGTGATGTAAAAAAATGAGACAAAGATAAATCATTTCAGAACTTTTTCCACCTTTAATGTGACCTATAAACTGTACAACTCAATTGAAAAACAAACTGAAATCTTTTAGATGGAGGGAAGAAAACAATATATATAACTGGGGATGTAGCTGTGTTCAGAATTAAGCAATCACATTCAAAATCATGTTAAATAGGAGTCAGCATACACCTGCCATCATTTAAAGTGCCTCTGATTAACCCCAAATAAAGTTCAGCTGCTCTAGTTGGTCTTTCCTGAAATTTTCTTAGTCGCATCCCACAGCAAAAGCCATGGTCCTCAGAGAGCTTCCAAAGCATCAGAGGGATCTCATTGTTAAAATGTATCAGTCAGGAGAAGGGTACAAAAGAATTTCCAAGGCATTAGATATACCATGGAACACAGTGAAGACAGTCATCATCAAGTGGAGAAAATATGGCACAACAGTGACATTACCAAGAACTGGATGTTCCTCCAAAATTGATGAAAAGACGAGAAGAAAACTGGTCTGGGAGGCTACCAAGAGGCCTACAGCAACATTAAATGAGCTGCAGGAATATCTGGCAAGTACTGGCTGTGTGGTACATGTGGCAACAATCTCACGTATTCTTCATATGTCTGGGCTATGGGGTAGAGTGGCAAGACCAAAGCCTTTTCTTACGAAGAAAAACATCCAAGCCAGGCTACATTTTGCAAAAACACATCTGAAGTCTCCCAAAAGCATGTGGGAAAAGTTGTTATGGTCTGATGAAACCAAGGTTGAACTTTTTGGCCATAATTCCAAAAGATATGTTTGGCGCAAAAACAACACTGCACATCACCAAAAGAACACCATACCCACAGTGAAGCATAGAGGGAATTATGAACAGTTCCAAATACCAGTCAATATTGGCACAAAACCTTCAGGCTTCTGCTAGAAAGCTGAACTTGAAGAGGAACTTCATCTTTCAGCATGACAACGACCCAAAGCATACATCCAAATCAACAAAGGAATGGCTTCACCAGAAGAAGATTAAAGTTTTGGAATGGCCCAGCCAGAGCCCAGACCTGAATCTGATTGAAAATCTGTGGGGTGATCTGAAGAGGGCTGTGCACAGGAGATGCCCTCGCAATCTGACAGATTTGGAGTGTTTTTGCAAAGAAGAGTGGGCAAATCTTGCCAAGTCAAAATGTCCCATGCTGATAGACTCATACCCAAAAAGACTGAGTGCTGTAATAAAATCAAAAGGTGCTTCAACAAAGTATTAGTTTAGTTTATTAGTTTATTTTTATATTTTTTCTTCCCTCTACCTAAAACATTTCAGTTTGTTTTTCAATTAAGTTGTACAGTTTATAGGTCACATTAAAATAAAGGTGGACGAAGTTCTGAAATGATTTATCTTTGTCTCATTTTTTACATCACAGAAACCTGACATTTTAACAGGGGTGTGTAGACTTTTTATATCCACTGTATGTGCACATTTTAATAGCTTCATCGCTCCTCATACTTGTGCACTTGCAGCTAAAGATTTTCCTGAATTCCCTTCAAATATAAAAGCTAAACCTTATCAGAAGATTGTGCAGCAATCCCTAAAATGAATTCCTATAAATTTATGTAATAACAAAAAAATACAGAGCTTTTGTGTCAGTATCTGCAATATAATTAGCCTAAAACATATGTTAATACATACATATAAATGTATGGCCCAGGGCTTAAGAAATTTCTTTGCAATCTAGGAGCCAGCATTTTTTGGTCCCCATAATAAAAAATATTTATACAGGAATATTGTATAACAACACAGTGGTGATTAACTTCATGGCTGACAGAGTGTTATTTAGCACTGTATTGTGATATAAACCCTATACTCATCTGCATTGTGTTTAAGCTGAATTTTTACATTTTTGTTTTCATTTTGAATGGGACATTTGTTTGTATGTGTTAAATTAGTATAATAAACTTAATGAAAAGCTGTTGTTGTCTTATGCTGGTATTTGTGTTCTGTTTTAGTGCATAACTCCCTCCTTTAAGCAAAGAGTATGACTGTCATAAAATACACACTAAAAAACTTTTGATCTCTTGGGAGAAATCCAGTGCATTATGAGCTGTATCAATTGCTGCAAAAGGAGGAAATTATGCAGTGAAGCAGAACAAAAATAACAGAAACAGAACCCTTTTATTTCACCAGCACCCGATCTGAAAAGTAACAGATCACTCACCTCACTGTCTACAAAACATGTATGGACACACCAGCCTCAGTAAACTTTACTGCACACCCAGCTAAATGCAGCAGAGAACACATTGCTGGACAAAGAATTATAGTGTTCTGCACCTCGTGACAAGACCGCACAGGCTCACTGGAGGTGAACGATAGCCCAACACAATCGTTCCTAATATAAATATACAAAGTGCAAAGTAGGAGCACCGTCTTCATAAGAAGAGTGACTTAAGTGGGGCGTAGAAATGTATTATATATGCAAGTGTAACTTTATATAGAACATGCATACAGTACCTGGCAATATAGAGAAGGAGATAGAGAGGGCGCCACAAGAGTACCTGGCAATATGTCTGACCATGTGCAGTTACAGGATGCGCAAATTATATCAGTTATATTCAATTATAACTGTTATATTCAATTATAAGCAAGAGCACGTGCTTGAGAAACCTATTAAACAAAAAGTTAACAGAAGGTGCAAAATTTAAAAAACAAAACAAAAAAAAAAAAACAGAAGGTACAAAATCAAATTTTTTATTTTTTTTTATTTTTTTTAAAGTATATTTTTATTGAGGTTTCCAACATTACAATTGTATAATCCTGTACAGCAAATATTGGGAGTTACATATTGCCTAACTGGTACATTATGAAAATATCATGACAAAAGAAAAAACGTAATAACAGTATGGATGTTAATAAATGCTTTAAATGTAGAACCTCTTTTTTAGCCAGTGTAATTTCCTCCTAAGAGACAGAGGGCCACTCATGGGTCCTAACAAAAAAGGTTTAAGGTACAATACAGGAGGTAATCTTCAACTTTCTGAAAACTAATAGGGTATATGTAGGATGTAATAAATTCTGTATAATATAATGAAAACTCCTCTAGAAATGAATAGAATCCACCAGATAAAAAATATTGAGTCACTGTTTGAGCATAGCTACTGGCCTGAGGGAGCTAGATGGGTTCTGTATTATGGCGTTGTATGATATAAAAGAGAAAGATACTAGGGGAGTGGTAGGAAGTGCGGTATGTACAAGAGAAACCGCATATTTAGTTCTCTTATATCTAAGAGACTCATTATGACATTGTGGTGGGGGTGGGGGGGGAGGTGATAATTAAAATATAGTAAGCAAGACTTTAAGAAAAATGTATTATATGCTGGGCGCTGTAGCTTCGAGTAACTTGTATAGCAATACTGATGAAATGCTGAGTATGTATGTATGTGGGTAACTTGACTTGCTGACTGGGGTAAACCTTCCATCAAGGTGTATGTAGGAGCAAAGAGGACCATTTAGGATAGAGAAGTTACGTATACACCCAGGACAGGAATGAAAGGCCTAAATCTTAGCTATGCTGAACATATTGTGTGTCAGTATAAGGCTCAGTACGCTAGGTCACTAACAAAATAAGGAGGTACAGAACTAAGAATATAAACATTAAATACTTATAAGGGAACTCCATTAGGCTAGGAGAGGTGAGTTTGTGAGTTAGTATTGCTAAGAAATGTTTCTCATGTGTAGAGATCATTAGTTTTCTTCCAGGGGACTACTATTCTATTACAAAATGTTTACAGCGTATATTTGCGTTAGTTAGTATTAGATGAGAATATTTAGCAATTTCACGAATGTGTCTAAGAGTGCGAAAGACATGAAAATTCTCAATGGATCTCCATCAGATGACTAGATTGGCTAGCCCAAGACATAGATATATGCTGTGAATATAATACGACACTGAACCTGTCTTCATAGTATAAGGAGTACCATGGGATGACCTGTGCTGCTGAGAGGTAAATTATATATATCTCCCTTCCCTAGCGAGAGAATCAAAATTTTTCCCTACTAGTATAGCTGAACTCTGCTGGCCGGGTATGGGCCCTATACCCAGCACAAGTGTGTCTTAACATTAGATAAATAACCACCTACTAGAGGAAAAAACACACATCACATAGTTTAAATGCAACATGCTACATTAAACATTATGGTACTAGTGGTTTCTGTTTATGTACCGCATGAACAGGGAAATTAGTATAATCTTATTTACAGCACAACGGTTGTAGATTAGGTCATGTGACCAACCTGTTCTCGGGTTCTTAGGCATTATTGTTAGTCTCATATTGTGAAACATAAAGAACTGGTATGGGACAACAACAGGATGATACAGCAGCCATAAAAGTACATAGAGCTCAACCATACAAGAGTGTCAGACTCTAAAATCATTGATAAATGTGAAATAATAACAATAGAGTAGTCCCTAAATTAACACATGAGAGATTGTAAAACATATTGCTGGGTAAGGAGTAACAAATGAGGGTAAACAACCAGAAACGCTAAAAATAGCAAAAAGAAAGCGAGTGGCACACAGTTATCCTGTCTATAAAAACATTGTGATTAATTAACTGACTCTAGGATATGTGAGGAGAGCAGAAAAAAGCACTCAACTTAGCCAGATGGCCGATAGTAATAGAAGTCAACAAACAGAGAATTATTATACTTAGTTCTTTCAAAGATCTGGTCAGTGACTTCCACTAGGACTGAGTTCAATAATATTTTGTGCAGAATTCACCCACCAGTAATTGAATACCCAGAGCAGTAGTAAATATAGTTAAACAATTAACTAGGGCTTAAGTGTTCAGATTCAAGAAAGTTTCCATATACGTTGCAGACCAGGGGCTACAAGCAGATTTATAGGGAGCCCCAGATTAGCCGATTCCTCTTCTGAGGTTACCGGGAGCGAGCTGCACTTGTAGTATGAGGCCCAGTGATACGCACCAACCTACAGCGTCCATCAGGTTCTGAAAATCCCAGCTTATACGTAGTGCATAGGCTTTGGATCCATCTGTCTCTTTAGTATTTGTGTTATGCAGTCCATACCTTCCCAGTGGGTTCCAAGATGTCATCTGGAATTTAGGAGTCTTGGGCGGTAACTGAGCCCATATCCATCTGCTACTGTAGCGCAGCGCATTTATCAGCAGCGTTTCTCTGGAGCTTTCATGGGGCGCATCTGTTTGGAAGTCGTCCAATTCAGCAGTGGTTTTCAATTCTCTGTCTGCGTCTAGCAGAGGGACCTCCCTGATATTCTTAATGTCGCGCTGTAAGCGAGTATGCCCCTTTCTTGGGAGAAAAGATGGCGGCTGCCCGGGGTCCAATGCGCCACCAATGCTGTCCCATCTCCTCTCGTAAGCGGTCAAGGTAGGTATATATTTAGTATGGATGGCCTTAGATTTGCAAATTTCAGCAAATACATTCAAAAGAGCGTCGCCATAGCGATCTATCAGTCCATGCATCTGGCTCAAAATGGAGGCTGCTGTATCGTTGCACATTCTAGGCCAGTGATAGTTGAAGACCTCGGGGCCCTAAAAGTAGGACAAAAGTCACAATGCTGTTCTCCAGAAGCAGTGGGAGATTAAATCTTCACGTACACCTCCTAAATAGAGTGAGAAGTGGAGAAAGTAGGTAGTAAAGCCTTTAAAAATAATAAATATGCCGGGAGCTCTGTAAATGTACGTCTTGCTTCAGTGATAGTTGGCTCCTCCCCCCGAAAATCAAATTTAAAAAAAAAAATGAAACAATATAGAAATAAATCATAAAGGCTCCACTGTGTGCGATCGTGCAGAGTGTGCTAGAAATAAGTGGTTTGTGAAATACACTTGTATATAAAAAAGTAACATTTATAAAAGGGAAAGAAAAAGAGTGCCTTAGGGTAACTTTGTAGCAATGTGAAAAATGCAACACTGTCTATTGTAGATCACTGCATGTGCTAACAAACATATAATGTTATAAGAAATATAATGTTATAGGAAATAGTGGCTAATAAGAGCTGAGATGAGAATAGAAAGTCGAAAAATAATAAGGCTTGAAGTCTAAAAGAGTGTAATGTCTCTTGATCTAATATTGAATATTTGAGATTATCAGTCTTGGCAGATATCTGATAAACATACAACTAGTAATACAATATCTGATAAACATACAACTAGTAATACAATAGTTTACTCTTAACCCTTTATTGGATAAAATGCAGAATGAGTATGATATATCTCATATGTCTCATATAAACATATAGTAGAACGTATTAGAATGTAATAGCGTACAGTAATATAACAGAGCATATAAAAATGTGATAACATATGAATGTATTATAACATGCATTAAAATGTGGTAATTGCTGCAGCAATAAAAACGACTCAGAGCGTAAAAAATTTAAAAAAATGTGTTATAAAAATGCAAATGCAACAATAAAAAATATAAAAATGGAGAGAACAACAAGTTCTGAACAAATCCAAATGCTGAAGGCTGATCTGTAGTAGAGAATCAAGGGTAATTTGGATCTGGAGACCTAAAAGGAAACAAGAAGTCTGCTACTAGGACAAAGCTCGTAAATGGAAATGTGCTCACCGTATGTCAGGCTGGTATGTCAAATGTCTACGTGTTTCGTCCTGGAGGGGCCTTTATCAAGACTATACCAGCGTGTGTATCTTTGAAGTATTTAAAGGCTAGTTTAGCCTATCAGAACCAAGGGGTGGTGACAAATTTTGCCGCCCTCAGAAATATGGGTGTGTGAGGTTTTGACCAATGAGTAAGTATAGAATAATGGTGGCCATTTATAATATGGGCAAGGTTATATTTTTAGTAGTTCTTTAGTGTGGTTTAAAATATACAGATCTAAGGTTGTGACGGCCATCTTTAAATGAGGTCATAGTGGCCATCTTTGACATGGGCAAAGTGACATGTGTGGGCAATTTACTGAAATACATGGCTGAGAGCAAAGTGTTGGTGGCCATTTTTAAATGAGGTCATTGCGGCCATCTTTGAAATGGGCAAAGTGACATTAGTGTGGGCAGTGTACTAAAAGACATGGCTAAGAGCATAGTGTTAGCAGCTATCTTTAAAGTGGGCGAAAAGTTATACTAAACTAAAATTGAAATGTAGAGTGGAAGAGAAGAATATAAAGAATATATATAAATCCTAACATTTAAACGTGTCCACAATTATGTGGATCGATCTATTATTAAAAATATATATAGATATATAGCTAGAGAAAGCTATTTCTGAAAGAGGATGTTATGACTTACAGCTGAAATATCAGATATAGAAAACACCCTATATTTAACAAAAAATATATACTACATTCATGGGTGGTTTAGATAGATCCATGTATTACGGGCACTTTTTAGACTTAGCCTGAAAGGTGAGACACACTTTTACAAATTATACAGAGCCTTTCATTATAAGTAGAGCATAACACTATACTATACTTGTACATAAAAAAATGATAAATTAAATAAATACATAAGCTGATTACATAAAATAAATACATTGGAGATATGTATTTGCAGACAAGCATAAATATAATATAAAAATATGTATTTATAATAAATAAACATATGGATAAACATATTAACCATACCTGATTAAAGATCCAAATAAAAATAAATTATAGAAATATGTAGAAGAATATATATAGCTTTCTAGCCTAATGCTTGCAATAGAATAAATAAATAAAAAATAAAACAAAAATGAGAAGCCTGCCTCTATGCTAATGGTCAATTGCATATAGGTGTTTTTTTGTACTTCTATTGAGTGTTACAGAGAATGTGCCACTTCGAAGTCTGCATTTACAGACAGTCTAGTTTGAAGATCCATTTATATTCATTTAATAGAAGAATTTTCTCGAAGTCTCCTCCTCTCCAATTTTTTTGTACTTTTTGTAACCCTGTATATTTGAGAGCCTTAATATCACTGTTGTGTTTATCTCTGAAGTGTTTATATAAAGGTACTTAATCTTTATTGCCTTCTATCTTCAGGATATGTTCTCTGATTCAATCTCTTAAGGGCCTGCAGGTCTGACCCACATACTGCAGGCCACAGGAACATTCTAGTAGGTAAATAATACCTTTGTCCTTACAGCGGATCATCTGCTGGATTTTGAACTTTCCTTTTGTGACATGTGACTATACATTTTGGGTCCTAGTACCATGCTTACATGCTTTGCATGTGTGGCAAGGGATAAAACCTTTAAGGTTGGTGCCTTGTATGCCTCCCACTATGTCAGGTTTTTTCTCACTTACACTGGGGGTTAGAATGGTTTTCAAGTTTCGTGTCTTTGTCTATATGAAATGTGGTCTTTTGCTGAGTGTTTCACCAATGACGTCTTCTTTCAACACGTTCCAGTGTCTCCTAATGATCCTTTCAATACTGTATTTATTCTGACTATATTCAGTAATAAATAGAATGTCCATAGTGCCTGTGTCTGGCTGTTTGGCTTTGATGTTATAGTTGAGGAGGTTATTTTGATCAATTTTGTCCACTTCCTCTACTGTTTTTTTATCTTGTCCATATTGTAATCTCTTTCCTCAAATCTCTTCAATAAAATCTGGGACTGTTTCAACCATTCTTCTTTTTGGGAGTAGTTCTTCCTTACCCTTATCAGCTTGCCCTTTGGTATGTTTTCAATCCAATTCTGATGATGGCAGCTGGTTTGGTGTAGATAGTTTGTGCAGTCGACCGGCTTGAAATAGGTAGATATGTTAATTGTCCTTTGGAGGAATCTATACTCAAATCCAGGAAATTGACCTGGTATTTAGAATATTGATATGTGAATTGTAGGTTGTAGATGTTGTTGTTGTTAAGGGTATGTTCAGGATCTTTGATACTCCCTTTCCATATCATTAGGATATCGTCTATGTACCTGAGGACCAAGTCCGCATGGGCTGGGCAGGAGTCCCAAAAAATGGACTCCCATCGGCCCGTATAGAGATTGGCATAGCTGGGTGTGAACTTGGTCCCCATCACGGTACCGCATAGTTTGTTGTAATACTTCCCTTCATAATGAAAATAATTATGGATTAGTATGTACTCTATCCCTTCCAGAATGAAGTCTTTCTGTGATGACGGTATGTTTGAATCTTTGTCTAAGAAATAACTAACAGTTTCTATACCTTCTGAATAGGGGATACTAGTGTATAAAGACGTCATGTCACAAGTGACCCAAATTAAATTATCTTCCCACTTGATCTTACTGAGGGTATTTAGCACCTCTGTGGAGTCTCTTAGGAAAGATGGTCATTTTTCTTGAGTTTTTGAAGATGTTGGTGTATGTATTTGGAAGATTGCTGTGAGAGACCCTATCCCTGAAATAATAGATCTTCCGGGAGGGTTCTTTAGGGTCTTATGTATCTTCGGAAGTTGATAGAAGACCGGAATTCTTGGATGACTTACAGCAAGGTAATTATATTCTTTCGAGTTGATAATGCCCATAGATTTGGCTTCTGATAGTAGCCTATCCAAATCTTATCTATATTTGTCTGTGGAGTCACTTGTTAGAAGTTCATAGGTATTTCGATCTTGTATGATTCTCAAAGATTCATTGATGTAGTCTTCCTTATTAAGGACTACTAGTCCTCCTCCCTTGTCAGCAGATTTGAAGACTATGTCCTTGTTGCGCTATAAAGTTCTTATCGTGTCCAGTTGTTTCCTGCTGAGATTTTGCTTGCAATGGCTATCTCTACTTAATTTCTTAATGTTGTTACATACCAATCTCTCAAAGGTTTCAATAGTCGGTCCTTTGCTTGTTAGTGGATAAAAAGTGGACTTTGGTCGTAAATTGGTATGAACATATGTTGTTCCATTGTTTGAGGAGGTCCTGGATATGGTGTTTTCTAATGTGACTTCAGGAAGTATCATTTAAGAGTAAGTTTTCTTGTAAGATTTTTTTACACTTAGGTAAGTTTTAAACTTATCCAGTTTAGCAGTTGGAGCAAAGGACAAACTCAAACTTAGGACTTCTTTGTCTTCTTCAGTGAGGTCAATTTTGCTCAAGTTGAAGATCCCTTTAAGCTTGTCTGGAGGATTATACATAGGTATAGATGCCTCTTTCGAAATTCTGTTTGGCACTTGGTCTTCGTCTATAGTGTCTTGATTGGTACAGGCACCTCTCTCGGCAGAGGTTTTCTTTATTTTATTTCGTCCTCGTCCTCCTCTATGAGTCTTCTTTTTGGTGTTTCAATATCTTCTAGTAGGCCGCCTTTTCTTTTGGATGTCTGAACATCGCGGCTTGTGTTTAGGCTTTCTCCTAAAAAAGAGGAAGAGCTTCTGGAGGGGACAGAAATGTTGTTCATATGAGTCTGCAGATGATTGGTACTATTATTGACACTGGCAATAGGTAGAAATATGTTGGGGGCTTTCTTTTAGTCATGCCTCCAGTACTTCAAAGATACACACGCTGGTATAATCTTGATAAAGGCCCCTCCAGGCCGAAACGCATAGACAGACCATCATTCGACATACCAGCCTGACATACGGTGAGCACATTTCCATTTACGAGCTTTGTCCTAGTAGCAGACTTCTTTCTGGTTGTATTTCTTGGTTGTATTTCTTGTTTCCCTTTAGGTCTCCGGATCCAAATTACCCTTGATTCTCTACTACAGATTAGCCTTCAGCATTTGGATTTGTTCAGAACTTGTCGTTTTTATTGCTGCAGCAATTACCACGTTTTAATGCATGTTATAATACATTCATATGTTATCACATTTTTATATGCTCTGTTATATTACTGTACGCTATTACATTCTAATACGTTCTACTATATGTTTATATGAGACATATGAGATATATCATACTCATTCTGCATTTTATCCAATAAAGGGTTAAGAGTAAACTATTGTATTACTAGTTGTATGTTTATCAGATATTGTATTACTAGTTGTATGTTTATCAGATATCTGCCAAGACTGATAATCTCAAATATTCAATATTAGATCAAGAGACATTACACTCTTTTAGACTTCAAGCCTTATTATTTTTCGACTTTCTATTCTCATCTCAGCTCTTATTAGCCACTATTTCCTATAACATTATATTTCTTATAACATTATATGTTTGTTAGCACATGCAGTGATCTACAATAGACAGTGTTGCATTTTTCACATTGCTACAAAGTTACCCTAAGGCACTCTTTTTCTGTCCTTTTTATATATGTTACTTTTTTATATACAAGTAGCTATAATGTTTTGACATTTATTTCACAAACCACTTATTATTTCTAGCACACTGTGCACGATCGCACACAGTGGAGCCTTTATGATTTTGCACCTTCTGTTGATTTGTGTATAACTTTTTGTTTAATAAGTTTCTCAAGCACATGCTCTTGCTTATAATTGAATATAACTGATATAATTTGCACATCCTGTAACTGCACATGGTTAGACATATTGCCAGGTACTGTATGCATGTTCTATATAAAGTTACACTTGCATATATAATACATTTCTATGCCGCACTTAAGCCACTCTTCTTATGAAGACGGCGCTCCTACTTTGCACTTTATATAGAAAACACATTGCTGACAACTCTTACGGAGCCATTCTTGTGTGTTCAGTCAACCGGTGTGCTCAGGTGGTGCTGTGTACAAGGTGTGTGGTCAATGGATAGTGCTGTTTGCATCATGGGAATTGTAGTTTCCAGGCACAAGCCTGAAAATGAATTACTGCTGCAAATTAGCAAATGGGAAATGTGGTGGGCAGTGTCAGAGGCAGAACTTCAGGACCCTTTACACCCCTGGCTGTGATCCATGCACTTCTCCCCAGCCATAGTGTGCTTTACGTTTTACCCCATCTGAGCAGGACACATTTTCTCTGGTGCATGCCTCGGTGCTGATTCGGGTGCGCTAACTTCACTGCGCTGCGCATACCGGCTTGTTAAAAATGCTGTTTTTTTCTTCACGTGGCAGTGGCTGGAAGTGAAACATAATAGGAGCACACACTGGGCTTATTAAAAAGTGTATATATATTTCAATATACAGCCGACAGTGAGTTGTAACTGCACCTTGCTTTCCCCTTATTTTCTCCCTGCGCCTCTAATTCTCCCCTGCACCCTGGGCTACTGCCCGTTTCGCCTGCCCCTAAAAACGGCACTGCCAATAGGAATGCAAGGGACACCATTTTGAAATGGCTACCTTGAATTCAACTTCAGTGTACGGTGGAGACCATATGAAGAGGACGCTCCGCGTAGGATGGGATCCAGGATAGCTCCGCTCCCCAAAGTCACTCTTGTCAGTATTAACATACCCAGCCATTGACATTGTGTTTATCACACAAAAAAGGAAAAAGAAAGTTTGGCCCTAATATCTGTTTGTACCCTTTCTGCTGTTAATACCAGCAAACTCCAATACAAACAATGCTGTGTCTCACTTCTGAAGCATCCAGTGATAGCCCTGTGGGCCTAAAATAAGCATGCTTTGCAGTAAACTGGTATCTAGGCTTCATTTTAAATAGTCATGTGACTAGCCTTGCATGTAGGCACCAAACAGCATGCGATACGTATTGATCTCAGCGATTTCATGTAATGGAGGTGCCCTACTGTCAGGCACAAGGTCATTGGGACACGCTAATTGTGGATTACCTCCCTAGTGCTATTTCTGTGCTACTTCACTGTTCACCACACTACCTCATACCCTGAAGGTCGTCTGTTAAGGGATTAAAAAGCATATGGTATTGACCCTTGATAGTTTTCTTTAACAGTTGTTTTTTTATAGCTATGTATATGTCAATTTTATATTTAAAATTATCGCACTTAAAGTGACATACAACCTAAAATGCTTCTTTCATTATTTAGATAAAGCATACAATTTTAAACAACTTTCCAATTTTCTTCATTATTTTGGTATCTTTTGTTGAAGAAGCAATGGTGCTGTGTAGCCACCAATCAGCAGATCCATGGCATACCTATGTATTCATTTTAACAAAGGATAGCAATAGAACAAATCAAATTAGATAATAGATGTAAATTGTTAAGTAGTTTAAAATCACATGCTTTATCTGAATCATAAAATGAACAATTTGGGTTTCATGTCCCTTTAAGTCCCACTCTATAGGTAAAGTGCCTCTGCCGATTCTTTTCTGATGTGCCAATGTAAATGCAACTTCCTCAGTTTTGCATATTACACAGTGAGTAACGACTGTGAAAGCACTTTGCTACTCTACAATTGCGATAGTGCCCGTTGTATCACACACAAAATACAAAAATGGATCTGGTTTGGTGACAAGAAGGGGGACAGCACAGCATATACCAGCACCTAAGCACTGGATTTAAAAATATCTGTATATAAAAATCTGCTAACATTGTCATTGTGTTAGCACAGTTTACAAGGTTTTCCAAATGAAGAGCAGCTATATTTATTCATATTCTAAGTCTTGTAGGTAAATGGGCAACTGGCAAGGGGTACATCAAGGTTTCCCATCTAATTTTGTTTGTATTTGCCCTGTTACAGATTCAGCTACAGTATAGTGATATATACAGGTACCTGTACCAAGTATGCCACTGTGATAGGTGCCAAATAAAATGTCAGAATGATTTTGTAACTATATAACAGATAAATTGTGCTATGTGAAATGTGGTGTAATAGGGGATACGTGTTGAAGTGTGCCAATAAATAGCAAAATTTAGGTCAGATTATAAGTGGAGCTCAAAATATCGATTAAGCTAAAGCGATATTTGTGCTCCACTTTGTAACATTTGCATGCGCTGGTATTACAAGTTAGATGTAATGCGAACGCGATAAATTAGCACTCCACTTGTAATTTAGCCATTTATTGGTCCACAGTGACATATACCACAGTGAAATGTTCTATTATAAATTATATAATGATTGTGAGTCATCAAATATTAGTGAATGGTAAAATAAATCTCTGAAGACACCTGGTTGTCTAACATTTTTTAATCTTATTGAGGTTTAGGAAAACAATTAATATATCTAGGTGTATTTAAAAGGTAGAGAAACACTGTATATATGAATGATTTTGAGTGTGGAATAAGGACATTATATATTTCTGCTTGCCTCACAGGTTCTCAAACATCATCAAATGTGAATGATGTTCATGACACGGATATAGGAATGTTGGCACCTGAAGTTTCTGCATCCTGCATTGTCTCCAGTGCACAAAATATGGTAACCCAGCAGGCCATTAAAACTGAGTCATCCAGTACAAATGGGGCACTTGTTAAAGATGAAACTTCACTAACAACATTCAGTACAAAACCCGAAGGTTTGAAATACGTTTCACATACTGTATTTTGAGCCATTTCTTTGTGAGGCCATAGTAATATTGGGATGCACATATAAATTATGCTTAAAGTGACATTCTAGCCAAAATTGGAATCCCCATGGATGCATTCCAGTTTTGAACAGAAGAATTTTTGTAATGTACATGTATTAGCAAAAATGCTTCTAATAAAAGCTATAGCTGCTTTAAAAGTGTATCTTAGTATGCACCGTGCACCAGCATTTTAAACACAGCAGTTGCTCAGAGAGCCTAAGGTGCTTATACCATCTGGCAAACGCTCAATGGGTTAATTGCTCACATGATACAAGCCCCACTGGTTCTCTGAGCAGCTGTAGTATTTAAAATGTTGGAGCACTGAGAATATCTAGCTATGCTTCACATGCACGTGCAGAAAAAAAATGTTAACACTAAAACGTATACATATATACATGTATATTGCAAATATGTTTCTATTCCAATATGTCTTGCATCTACATGCATTAGAATTTTGACTGGAATGTCCCTTTAAGTATATGTGCTTTGTAATTTTTTTTCCCTAGGGATGAGTAGCTTTATTATTTGGCCCTAGAAGAGAACAAATCTAATATTGTACAGCTAACTTTATATCTGATAAAAATATTTTAAAGGGTACAGTGGAAATATATTTATTGCTATTACCTTAAAGTGATTGTAAACTCCATTAAAGTTTACAATCACTTTAAAGGGACATTGAAACTAAAATTAAACTTTCATGATTCAGAAAGAATGTACAATTACAAAAAAATTAAAGGGACATGAAACCCAAAAATGTTCTTTCATGATTTAGGTAGAACATATCATTTTAAACAACTTTCCAATTTCCTTCTATTATTAAATTTCCTTCATTCTCTTGGTATCATTTGCTGAAGGAGCAGCAGTGCACTACTGGTTTCTAACTTAACACATGGGTGAGCCAATGACAATCAGTATATAGATGCAGCCACCAATCAGCAGCTAGAACCTAGCTTCTTTGCTGCTCCTGAGCTTTCAGAGATAAACCTTTCAGCAAAAGAATAACAAAAGAAGGAAGCAAATTAAATAATAGAAGTTTCTGAATCACAAAAGAAAAAAATTGGGCTTCATGTCCCTTTAACATACACATAGATGAATTACATATTGGAATAAAAACACATTTGCACTATAAATGTATTAGCAAAAATGCTTCTAGTAAAAGTTAGCACTGTTTTAGTGTTAACATTTTTCTCTGCATGTGAAGCATAGCTAGATATTCTCAGTGCACCACCTTTTAAAATACTGCAGCTGCTCAGAGTGCTAGTGGGGCTTGTATCATGTCAGCTATTAACAAATTGAGTCATTAACAGATGGTACAAGCACCTTAGGCTGTCTGAGCAAGTGCTGTGTTTAAAATGCTGGTGCACGGTGCATACTTAAAGGGACAGTCTAGTCCAAAAAAACCTTTCATGATTCAGATAGGGCATGTAATTTTAAACAATTTTCCAATTTACTTGTATCACCAATTTCTTCTGTTATGTGTGATCAGTCCACGGGTCATCATTACTTCTGGGATATAACTCCTCCCCAACAGGAAATGCAAGAGGATTCACCCAGCAGAGCTGCATATAGCTCCTCCCCTCTACGTCAGTCCCAGTCATTCTCTTGCACCCAACGACTAGATAGGATGTGTGAGAGGACTATGGTGATTATACTTAGTTTTTATGACTTCAATCAAAAGTTTGTTATTTTATAATAGCACCGGAGCGTGTTATTACTTCTCTGGCAGACTTTGAGGAAGAATCTACCAGAGTTTTTACTATGATTTTAACCGGAGTAGTTAAGATCATATTGCTGTTCTCGGCCATCTGAGGGAGGTAAAAGCTTCAGATCAGGGGACAGGGGCAGATGAATCTGCATTGAGGTATGTAGCAGTTTTTATTTTCTGAATGGAATTGATGAGAAAATCCTGCTATACCGTTATAATGACATGTATGTATACACTTCAGTATTCTGGGAATGGTACTTCACCGGAACTACTCTGTTAAAGGTCACTAATCTTTTTAATAAGTATTATATCATGTTAAACGTTTTTGCTGGAATGTAGAATCGTTTACATTGCTGAGGTACTGAGTAAATAAATGTTTGGGCTTTATTTTCCACTTGGCAGTAGTTTGTTTTGAATTGTGACAGTTTCGTTTCTCTTCACTGCTGTGTGTGAGAGGGAGGGGCCGTTTTTTGGCGCTCTTTGCTACGCATCAACAATTTCCAGTCAGCTATTATTATTTTTCCTGCATGATCCGGTTCATCTCTGACAGATCTCAGGGGTCTTCAAACTTCTTGAAGGGAGGTACATTCTCTCAGCAGAGCTGTGAGAATTTTTTATATTGACTGTGGATAAAGACGTTACTCAATAATTTTTATGTCAAATTTAGTTATGTTATCTTACTAATGGGAACAAAACCTTTGCTAAAAGTTGTGTTGTTTTAAAGTTGATGCTATAACTGTTTCTCAGTTCATTATCTCAACTGTCATTTAATCGTTTAAGTACCTCTTTGAGGCACAGTACGTTTTTGCTAAAAAAGATTATAACCAGGTTGCAAGTTATTGCTAGTGTGTTAAACATGTCTGACTCAGAGGAAGATATCTGTGTCATTTGTTCCAATGCCAAGGTGGAGCCCAATAGAAATTTATGTACTAACTGTATTGATGCTACTTTAAATAAAAGTCAATCTGTACAATGTGAACAAATTTCACCAATCTGCGAGGGGAGAGTTATGCCGACTAACTCGCCTCACGCGGCAGTACCTGCATCTCCCGCCCGGGAGGTGCGTGATATTATGGCGCCTAGTACATCTGGGCGGCCATTACAGATAACATTACAAGATATGGCTACTGTTATGACTGAAGTTTTGTCTAAATTACCAGAACTAAGAGGCAAGCGTGATCACTCTGGGGTGAGAACAGAGTGCGCTGACAATACTAGGGCCATGTCTGATACTGCGTCACAGCTTGCAGAGCATGAGGACGGAGAGCTTCATTCTGTGGGTGACGGTTCTGATCCAAACAGATTGGATTCAGATATTTCAAATTTTAAATTTAAATTGGAGAACCTCCGTGTATTACTAGGGGAGGTCTTAGCAGCTCTCAATGATTGTAACACCGTTGCAATACCAGAGAAACTATGTAGGTTGGATAAATACTTTGCGGTACCGGCGAGTACTGACGTTTTTCCTATACCTAAGAGATTAACTGAAATTGTTACTAAGGAGTGGGATAGACCCGGTGTGCCGTTCTCACCCCCTCCAATATTTAGAAAGATGTTTCCAATAGACGCCACCACTCGGGACTTATGGCAAACGGTCCCTAAGGTGGAGGGAGCAGTTTCTACTCTAGCTAAGCGTACCACTATCCCGGTGGAGGATAGCTGTGCCTTTTCAGATCCAATGGATAAAAAATTAGAGGGTTACCTTAAGAAAATGTTTGTTCAACAAGGTTTTATTTTGCAACCCCTTGCATGTATCGCGCCGATTACGGCTGCGGCAGCATTTTGGATTGAGTCTCTGGAAGAGAACCTTAGTTCATCTACGCTAGACGACATTATGGACAGGCTTAGAGTCCTTAAACTAGCTAATTCATTCATTTCGGAGGCCGTAGTACATTTAACCAAACTTACGGCTAAGAACTCAGGATTCGCCATACAGGCACGTAGGGCACTGTGGCTAAAATCCTGGTCAGCTGATGTTACTTCTAAGTCCAAATTACTTAATATACCTTTCAAGGGGCAGTCCTTATTTGGGCCCGGTTTGAAAGAAATTATCGCTGACATTACAGGAGGTAAGGGCCACGCCCTACCTCAAGACAAAGCCAAAGCTAAGGCTAGACAGTCTAATTTTCGTCCCTTTCGGAATTTCAAAACAGGAGCAGCATCAACCTCCACTGCACCAAAACAGGAAGGAGCTGTTGCTCGTTACAGGCAAGGCTGGAAGCCCAACCAGTCCTGGAACAAGGGCAAACAGGCCAGGAAACCTGCTGCTGCCCCAAAGACAGCATGAACCGAGAGCCCCCGATCCGGGACCGGATCTAGTGGGGGGCAGACTTTCTCTCTTCGCCCAGGCCTGGGCAAGAGATGTTCAGGATCCCTGGGCGCTAGAGATCATATCTCAGGGATACCTTCTAGACTTCAAATTATCTCCCCCAAGAGGGAGATTTCATCTGTCAAGATTGTCAACAAACCAGATAAAGAAAGAAGCGTTTCTACGCTGTGTACAAGATCTGTTATTAATGGGAGTGATCCATCCGGTTCCGCGGTCGGAACAAGGACAAGGGTTCTACTCAAACCTGTTTGTGGTTCCCAAAAAAGAGGGAACTTTCAGACCAATCTTAGATTTAAAGATTCTAAACAAATTCCTAAGAGTTCCATCGTTCAAAATGGAAACTATTCGGACAATCTTGCCCATGATCCAAAAGGGTCAGTACATGACCACAGTGGATTTAAAAGATGCTTACCTTCACATACCGATCCACAAAGATCATCACCGGTATCTACGGTTTGCCTTCCTAGACAGGCACTACCAGTTTGTAGCTCTTCCATTCGGATTGGCTACGGCCCCAAGAATCTTCACAAAGATTCTAGGTGCCCTCCTGGCGGTACTAAGACCGCGAGGGATTTCGGTAGCTCCGTACCTAGACGACATTCTAATACAAGCTTCAAGCTTTCAAACTGCCAAGTCTCATACAGAGTTAGTTCTGGCATTTCTAAGGTCGCATGGATGGAAAGTGAACGAAAAGAAGAGTTCTCTTTTTCCTCTCACAAGAGTTCCATTCTTGGGGACTCTTATAGATTCTGTAGAAATGAAGATTTACCTGACAGAGGACAGGTTAACAAAGCTTCAAGATGCATGCCGTGTCCTTCATTCCATTCAACACCCGTCAGTAGCTCAATGCATGGAGGTGATCGGCTTAATGGTAGCGGCAATGGACATAGTACCTTTTGCACGCCTACACCTCAGACCGCTGCAATTATGCATGCTAAGTCAGTGGAATGGGGATTACTCAGATTTGTCCCCTACTCTGAATCTGAATCAAGAGACCAGAAATTCTCTTCTATGGTGGCTTCATCGGCCACACCTGTCCAGGGGGATGCCATTCAGCAGGCCAGACTGGACAATTGTAACAACAGACGCCAGCCTACTAGGTTGGGGCGCTGTCTGGAATTCTCTGAAGGCTCAGGGATTATGGAATCAGGAGGAGAGTCTCCTTCCAATAAACATTCTGGAATTGAGAGCAGTTCTCAATGCCCTTCTGGCTTGGCCCCAATTAACAACTCGGGGGTTCATCAGGTTTCAGTCGGACAATATCACGACTGTAGCTTACATCAACCATCAGGGAGGGACAAAAAGCTCCCTAGCAATGATGGAAGTATCAAAGATAATTCGATGGGCAGAGTCTCACTCTTGCCACCTGTCAGCAATCCACATCCCGGGAGTGGAGAACTGGGAGGCGGATTTCTTGAGTCGCCAGACTTTTCATCCGGGGGAGTGGGAACTTCATCCGGAGGTCTTTGCCCAAATACTTCGACGTTGGGGCAAACCACAGATAGATCTCATGGCGTCTCGCCAGAACGCCAAGCTTCCTCACTACGGGTCCAGATCCAGGGATCCGGGAGCGGTTCTGATAGATGCTTTGACAGCACCTTGGAACTTCGGGATGGCTTATGTGTTTCCACCCTTCCCGCTGCTTCCTCGATTGATTGCCAAAATCAAACAGGAGAGAGCATCAGTGATTCTAATAGCACCTGCATGGCCACGCAGGACTTGGTATGCAGATCTAGTGGACATGTCATCCTGTCCGCCTTGGTCTCTACCTCTAAGACAGGACCTTCTGATACAGGGTCCGTTCAAACATCAAAATCTAACTTCTCTGAAGCTGACTGCTTGGAAATTGAACGCTTGATTTTATCAAAACGTGGTTTTTCTGAGTCGGTTATTGATACCCTGATACAGGCTAGGAAGCCTGTTACCAGAAAGATTTACCATAAAATATGGCGTAAATACCTATACTGGTGTGAATCCAAACGTTACTCCTGGAGTAAGGTTAGGATCTCTAGGATCTTGTCCTTTCTACAAGAAGGCTT
This sequence comes from Bombina bombina, assembly GCF_027579735.1. Lineage (NCBI taxonomy): Eukaryota > Metazoa > Chordata > Amphibia > Anura > Bombinatoridae > Bombina > Bombina bombina. The sequence continues at coordinate 334,669,392 of NC_069504.1, read as the reverse complement.
AGAAAAGGGTTTATCGGCTAGTTCATTAAAGGGACAGATTTCAGCTCTGTCCATCTTGTTACACAGGCGTCTGTCAGAAAATCCAGACGTCCAGGCCTTTTGTCAGGCTTTAGCTAGGATCAAGCCTGTGTTTAAAGCTGTTGCTCCACCATGGAGTTTAAACTTAGTTCTTAACGTTTTACAGGGTGTTCCGTTTGAACCCCTTCATTCCATTGATATAAAATTGTTATCTTGGAAAGTTCTGTTTTTAATGGCTATTTCCTCGGCTCGAAGAGTCTCTGAGTTATCAGCATTACATTGTGATTCTCCTTATCTGATTTTTCACTCAGACAAGGTAGTTCTGCGTACTAAACCTGGGTTCTTACCTAAGGTAGTTACTAACAGGAATATCAATCAAGAGATTGTTGTTCCATCCTTGTGTCCAAATCCTTCTTCAAAGAAGGAACGTCTTCTACACAATCTGGATGTAGTTCGTGCCCTCAAGTTCTACTTGCAGGCAACTAAAGATTTTCGTCAAACTTCTTCCCTGTTTGTCGTTTATTCTGGACAGAGGAGAGGTCAAAAAGCTTCTGCTACCTCTCTCTCTTTTTGGCTTCGTAGCATAATACGGTTAGCCTATGAGACTGCTGGACAGCAGCCTCCTGAAAGAATTACAGCCCACTCCACTAGAGCTGTGGCTTCCACTTGGGCCTTTAAGAATGAGGCCTCTGTTGAACAGATTTGCAAGGCTGCAACTTGGTCTTCGCTTCATACTTTTTCCAAATTTTACAAATTTGATACTTTTGCTTCTTCGGAGGCTATTTTTGGGAGAAAGGTTCTTCAGGCAGTGGTTCCTTCTGTATAATGAGCCTGCCTATCCCTCCCGTCATCCGTGTACTTTTGCTTTGGTATTGGTATCCCAGAAGTAATGATGACCCGTGGACTGATCACACATAACAGAAGAAAACATAATTTATGCTTACCTGATAAATTCCTTTCTTCTGTTGTGTGATCAGTCCACGGCCCGCCCTGTTTTTAAGGCAGGTAAATATTTTTTAAAATTATACTCCAGTCACCACTTCACCCTTGGTTACTCCTTTCTCGTTGATTCTTGGTCGAATGACTGGGACTGACGTAGAGGGGAGGAGCTATATGCAGCTCTGCTGGGTGAATCCTCTTGCATTTCCTGTTGGGGAGGAGTTATATCCCAGAAGTAATGATGACCCGTGGACTGATCACACAACAGAAGAAAGGAATTTATCAGGTAAGCATAAATTATGTTTTTTCTTTGTTCTCTTGGTATTCTTAGTTGAAAGCTTAACCTAGGAGGTTCATATGCTAATTTCTTAGACCTTGAAGGCCGCCTCTTAAGAATGCATTTTAACAGGTTTTTCACCACTAGAGGGAGTTAGTTCATGTTTTTCATATAGATAACACTGTGCTCATGCACGTGAAGTTATCTGGGAGCAGGCACTGATTGGCTAAACTGCAACTCTGTCAAATAACTGAAATAAAGGGGCAGTCTGCAGAGGCTTAGATACAAGATAATCACAGAGGTAAAAAAAATATATATAAATATAACTGTGTTGATTATGCAAAACTAGGGAATGGGTAAAAAAAAGGGATTATCTATCTTTTAAAACAATAACAATTTTGGTGTAGACCACGGGTGTCAAACACAAGGCCCGCGGGCCGAATCCGGCCCACCAGACCTCGTCATGTGGCCCATGTAGCCGCCGCCGGCCGCGAGAAACATACTCATACTGTCTTGCATACAGCGGCTGTGAGACTGAGTATCCACTTACAGTCGCTGTATGCAGGAGAGACAGGTGCTGCTGGAAAACTTATGGAAAACTTCTGGCTGGTAGGAAGTGACTGAGTGAGAACAAGACACTGACCTCCTGCTCCCTCATCACTTCCTCCCAGATTCCCTATGTATCAGCACGCGCGGGAAAAGGGCTAGCAGCAGAGACCAGAGAGGCAGCAGCAGGCACACAACGAGGCTGTAAAAAAAACATGTTTTCTCCAACATAGGTGTGTCCGGTCCACGGCGTCATCCTTACTTGTGGGATATTCTCTTCCCCAACAGGAAATGGCAAAGAGCCCAGCAAAGCTGGTCACATGATCCCTCCTAGGCTCCGCCTACCCCAGTCATTCTCTTTGCCGTTGTACAGGCAACATCTCCACGGAGATGGCTTAGAGTTTTTTAGTGTTTAACTGTAGTTTTTCATTATTCAATCAAGAGTTTGTTATTTTCAAATAGTGCTGGTACGTACTATTTACTCAGAAACAGAAAAGAGATGAAGAATTCTGTTTGTATGAGGAAAATGATTTTAGCAACCGTAACTAAAATCCATGGCTGTTCCACACAGGACTGTTGAGAGCAATTAACTTCAGTTGGGGGAACAGTTTGCAGTCCTTTGCTGCTTGAGGTATGACACATTCTAACAAGACGATGTAATGCTGGAAGCTGTCATTTTCCCTATGGGATCCGGTAAGCCATGTTTATTACGATTGTAAATAAGGGCTTCACAAGGGCTTATTTAGACTGTAGACCTTTTTTGGGCTAAATCGATTGATATTAACACTTATTTAGCCTTGAGGAATCATTTATTCTGGGTATTTTGATATAATAATATCGGCAGGCACTGTTTTAGACACCTTATTCTTTAGGGGCTTTCCCAAAGCATAGGCAGAGTCTCATTTTCGCGCCGGTGTTGCGCACTTGTTTTTGAGAGGCATGGCATGCAGTCGCATGTGAGAGGAGCTCTGATACTTATAAAAGACTTCTGAAGGCGTCATTTGGTATCGTATTCCCCTTTGGGTTTGGTTGGGTCTCAGCAAAGCAGATACCAGGGACTGTAAAGGGGTTAAAGCTTAAAACGGCTCCGGTTCCGTTATTTTAAGGGTTAAAGCTTCCAAAATTGGTGTGCAATATTTTCAAGGCTTTAAGACACTGTGGTGAAAGTTTGGTGAATTTTGAACAATTCCTTCATGTTTTTTCGCAATTGCAGTAATAAAGTGTGTTCAGTTTAAAATTTAAAGTGACAGTAACGGTTTTATTTCAAAACGTTTTTTGTACTTTCTTATCAAGTTTATGCCTGTTTAACATGTCTGAACTACCAGATAGACTGTGTTCTGAATGTGGGGAAGCCAGAATTCCTATTCATTTAAATAAATGTGATTTATGTGATAATGACAATGATGCCCAAGATGATTCCTCAAGTGAGGGGAGTAAGCATGGTACTGCATCATTCCCTCCTTCGTCTACACGAGTCTTGCCCACTCAGGAGGCCCCTAGTACATCTAGCGCGCCAATACTCCTTACTATGCAACAATTAACGGCTGTAATGGATAATTCTGTCAAAAACATTTTAGCCAAAATGAACCCTTGTCAGCGTAAGCGTGGATGCTCTGTTTTAGTTACTGAAGAGCATGACGACGCTGATATTAATATCTCTGAAGGGCCCCTAACCCAATCTGAGGGGGCCAGGGAGGTTTTGTCTGAGGGAGAAATTACTGAATTAGGGAACATTTCTCAGCAGGCTGAATCTGATGTGATTACATTTAAATTTAAATTGGAACATCTCCGCATTTTGCTTAAGGAGGTATTATCCACTCTGGATGATTGTGAAAATTTGGTCATCCCAGAGAAACTATGTAAAATGGACAAGTTCCTAGAGGTGCCGGGGCTCCCAGAAGCTTTTCCTATACCCAAGCGGGTGGCGGACATTGTTAATAAAGAATGGGAAAGGCCCGGTATTCCTTTCGTTCCTCCCCCCATATTTAAAAAATTGTTTCCTATGGTCGACCCCAGAAAGGACTTATGGCAGTCAGTCCCCAAGGTCGAGGGAGCGGTTTCTACTTTAAACAAACGCACCACTATTCCCATAGAGGATAGTTGTGCTTTCAAAGATCCTATGGATAAAAAATTAGAAGGTTTGCTTAAAAAGATGTTTGTTCAGCAGGGTTACCTTCTACAACCCATTTCATGCATTGTCCCTGTCACTACAGCCGCATATTTCTGGTTTGATGAACTGATTAAGGTGCTCGATAGTGACTCTCCTCCTTATGAGGAGATTATGGACAGAGTCAATGCTCTCAAATTGGCTAATTCTTTCACTCTAGACGCCTCTTTGCAATTGGCTAAGTTAGCGGCTAAGAATTCTGGGTTTGCTATTGTGGCGCGCAGAGCGCTTTGGTTGAAATCTTGGTCGGCTGATGCGTCTTCCAAGAACAAGCTACTAAACATTCCTTTCAAGGGGAAAACGCTGTTTGGTCCTGACTTGAAAGAGATTATCTCTGATATCACTGGGGGTAAGGGCCATGCCCTTCCTCAGGATCGGCCTTTCAAGGCAAAAAATAGACCTAATTTTCGTCCCTTTCGTAAAAACGGACCAGCCCAAGGTGCTACGTCCTCTAAGCAAGAGGGTTATACTTCTCAGGCCAAGCCAGCTTGGAGACCAATGCAAGGCTGGAACAAGGGAAAGCAGGCCAAGAAACCTGCCACTGCTACCAAGACAGCATGAAATATTGGCCCCCGATCCGGGACCGGATCTGGTGGGGGGCAGACTCTCTCTCTTCGCTCAGGCTTGGGCAAGAGATGTTCTGGATCCTTGGGCGCTAGAAATAGTCTCCCAGGGTTATCTTCTGGAATTCAAGGGACTTCCCCCAAGGGGGAGGTTCCACAGGTCTCAGTTGTCTTCAGACCACATAAAAAGACAGGCGTTCTTACATTGTGTAGAAGACCTGTTAAAAATGGGAGTGATTCATCCTGTTCCATTGAGAGAACAAGGGATGGGGTTCTACTCCAATCTGTTCATAGTTCCCAAAAAAGAGGGAACGTTCAGACCAATCCTAGATCTCAAGATCTTAAACAAATTTCTCAAGGTCCCATCGTTCAAGATGGAAACCATTCGAACTATCCTTCCTTCCATCCAGGAAGGTCAATTCATGACCACGGTGGATTTAAAGGATGCGTATCTACATATTCCTATCCACAAGGAACATCATCGGTTCCTAAGGTTTGCATTCCTGGACAAACATTACCAGTTCGTGGCGCTTCCTTTCGGATTAGCCACTGCTCCAAGGATTTTCACAAAGGTACTAGGGTCCCTTCTAGCGGTGCTAAGACCAAGGGGCATTGCAGTAGTACCCTACCTGGACGACATTCTGATTCAAGCGTCGTCCCTCCCTCGAGCAAAGGCTCACACGGACATCGTCCTGGCCTTTCTCAGATCTCACGGCTGGAAAGTGAACGTGGAAAAGAGTTCTCTATCCCCGTCAACAAGGGTTCCCTTCTTGGGAACAATTATAGATTCCTCAGAAATGAGGATTTTTCTAACAGAGGCCAGAATAACAAAGCTTCTGGACTCTTGTCGGATTCTTCATTCCGTTCCTCTTCCTTCCGTAGCTCAGTGCATGGAAGTGATCGGGTTGATGGTAGCGGCAATGGACATAGTTCCTTTTGCGCGCATCCATCTAAGACCATTACAACTGTGCATGCTCAGTCAGTGGAATGGGGACTATACAGACTTGTCTCCAAAGATACAAGTAAATCAGAGGACCAGAGACTCACTCCGTTGGTGGCTGTCCCTGGACAACCTGTCACAAGGGATGACATTCCGCAGACCAGAGTGGGTCATTGTCACGACCGACGCCAGTCTGACGGGCTGGGGCGCGGTCTGGGGATCCCTGAAAGCTCAGGGTCTTTGGTCTCGGGAAGAATCTCTTCTACCGATAAATATTCTGGAACTGAGAGCGATATTCAATGCTCTCAAGGCTTGGCCTCAGCTAGCAAGGACCAAGTTCATACGGTTTCAATCAGACAACATGACGACTGTTGCGTACATCAACCATCAGGGGGGAACAAGGAGTTCCCTAGCGATGGAGGAAGTGACCAAGATTATTCTATGGGCGGAGTCTCACTCCTGCCACCTGTCTGCTATCCACATCCCGGGAGTGGAAAATTGGGAAGCGGATTTTCTGAGTCGTCAGACATTGCATCCGGGGGAGTGGGAACTCCATCCGGAAATCTTTGCCCTAGTCACTCAGCTGTGGGGCATTCCAGACATGGATCTAATGGCCTCTCGTCAGAACTTCAAAGTTCCCTGTTACGGGTCCAGATCCAGGGATCCCAAGGCGGCTCTAGTGGATGCACTAGTAGCACCTTGGACCTTCAAACTAGCTTATGTGTTTCCGCCGTTTCCTCTCATTCCCAGGCTGGTAGCCAGGATCAATCAGGAGAGGGCGTCGGTGATCTTGATAGCTCCTGCGTGGCCACGCAGGACTTGGTATGCAGATCTGGTGAATATGTCATCGGCTCCACCTTGGAAGCTACCTTTGAAACGAGACCTTCTTGTTCAGGGTCCGTTCGAACATCCGAATCTAGTTTCACTCCAGCTGACTGCCTGGAGATTGAACGCTTGATTTTATCGAAGCGAGGTTTCTCAGATTCTGTTATCGATACTCTTGTTCAGGCCAGAAAGCCTGTAACTAGAAAGATTTACCACAAAATTTGGAAAAAATATATCTGTTGGTGTGAATCTAAAGGATTCCCTTGGGACAAGGTTAAGATTCCTAGGATTCTATCCTTCCTTCAAGAAGGATTGGAAAAAGGATTATCGGCAAGTTCCCTGAAGGGACAGATTTCTGCCTTGTCGGTGTTACTTCACAAAAAGCTGGCAGCTGTGCCAGATGTTCAAGCCTTTGTTCAGGCTTTGGTTAGAATTAAGCCTGTTTACAAACCTTTGACTCCTCCTTGGAGTCTCAATTTAGTTCTTTCAGTTCTTCAGGGGGTTCCGTTTGAACCCTTACATTCCGTTGATATTAAGTTATTATCTTGGAAAGTTTTGTTTTTAGTTGCAATTTCTTCTGCTAGAAGAGTTTCAGAATTATCTGCTCTGCAGTGTTCCCCTCCTTATCTGGTGTTCCATGCAGATAAGGTGGTTTTACGTACTAAACCTGGTTTTCTTCCGAAAGTTGTTTCTAACAAAAACATTAACCAGGAGATTATCGTGCCTTCTCTGTGTCCGAAACCAGTTTCAAAGAAGGAACGTTTGTTGCACAATTTGGATGTTGTTCGCGCTCTAAAATTCTATTTAGATGCTACAAAGGATTTTAGACAAACATCTTCCTTGTTTGTTGTTTATTCAGGTAAAAGGAGAGGTCAAAAAGCAACTTCTACCTCTCTCTCTTTTTGGATTAAAAGCATCATCAGATTGGCTTACGAGACTGCCGGACGGCAGCCTCCTGAAAGAATCACAGCTCATTCCACTAGGGCTGTGGCTTCCACATGGGCCTTCAAGAACGAGGCTTCTGTTGATCAGATATGTAGGGCAGCGACTTGGTCTTCACTGCACACTTTTACCAAATTTTACAAGTTTGATACTTTTGCTTCTTCTGAGGCTATTTTTGGGAGAAAGGTTTTGCAAGCCGTGGTGCCTTCCATTTAGGTGACCTGATTTGCTCCCTCCCTTCATCCGTGTCCTAAAGCTTTGGTATTGGTTCCCACAAGTAAGGATGACGCCGTGGACCGGACACACCTATGTTGGAGAAAACAGTATTTATGTTTACCTGATAAATTTCTTTCTCCAACGGTGTGTCCGGTCCACGGCCCGCCCTGGTTTTTTTAATCAGGTCTGATAATTTATTTTCTTTAACTACAGTCACCACGGTACCATATGGTTTCTCCTATGCTAATATTCCTCCTTAACGTCGGTCGAATGACTGGGGTAGGCGGAGCCTAGGAGGGATCATGTGACCAGCTTTGCTGGGCTCTTTGCCATTTCCTGTTGGGGAAGAGAATATCCCACAAGTAAGGATGACGCCGTGGACCGGACACACCGTTGGAGAAAGAAATTTATCAGGTAAACATAAATTCTGTTTTTTTAAAATAATATGTCAGCAGGACAATTCTAAGTAAACAGCCATTCTGAGGCTCTGTCTCTGCAGATTGTCTTATTCTGCTCTCAGCCTTCCCCAGGTAATAAATAAAATCTTTATCTCGGGAGTCTGCTCCTACACTTGTACTGTCTGTGACTGATTTGTAGTCTGCACAGATTTTATTAACCTTATCCCTGCCTGTTATGCTTGCATGCATGGGAAAACATATTCACACTGCATTATCATTAGTTTATTGCCTACCTAAATCAGAGCAGTAATAAAGTTTGTGTGTGTGTGTGTAAATGTGTGAATGTATGTTTGTGTGTGTAAATATGTGTATGTGTGTTTGTGTGTAAATTTGTGAATGTATGTTTGTGTGTAAATCTGTGAATGTATGTTTGTGTGTGTAAGTATGTGTGTGTAAATATGTGTAAATGTGTGTTTGTGTGTAAATGTGTGTTTGTGTGTAAATGTGTGTTTGTGTGTAAATGTGTGAATGTATGTTTGTGTGTGAATGTATGTTTGTGTGTGTATCTGTGAATTTATATGTCTGTGTGTCTAATATGACTATGTTTCTGCTTTCAGAGCTAGTTATTACTTACACATTATTAGAAAAAACAGTAATAATTGAATGCAGTGACAATAATTTATTATGATAATAAAGAGTGGACACATAGTCCTAGATACAACCGGCCCTTTGAGGGTGACCAAACTGCTGATGCGGCCCCCGATGAATTTGAGTTTGACACCCCTGGTGTAGACTGTCCCTTTAAATACAATTTTGAAACAGCTATAGCTTTTATTAGAAGCATTTTTGCTAATACATGTATATTACAAAAATGTTTCTATTCAAATCTGAAATGTATCCATATAGATGCCAATTTTAGCTGGAATGTCCCTTTAAGGCTATAATGTAGAGTGTCTGTCTCCTCCTGGTGGCCAAGAGATGAATTCCCACAAGTAAGCATTTCTGTGGACTCTTACCACCAAGATAGAAATTAATTTATCAGGTTAGAATAAATTATGTTTAGTTTTTTCATGTTTTTTTGTTGATACTTCGCTTTTGTTCATGGGCGCAAACAGAAGCAGGCTCAAAAGCGTGTCCTGATCTTCAACACTGTATTTATATTGCATTTGTCTTGAAGGAAGAGTAAACACCTTGTAATCACAATACATGTATGTTGTGTTGCTATTGCATGACATATTAACCAATTAAAATCGTTTTTATTGACAAACTTCACTCAGCATAGGCCTTATTTGTAAAACGATAATATCTGGGCTTTAGTCTGCAGATAACAAGGTTAGCCACATCATTGTGTTAGTATAAAATGCATTGTTTTGCTGTTGTTAATAGCAAAATCCAATTAGGGACATATATGTAGCAGGGTTAGCCTTAATAAATCAGCAAGGGTTATTTCAAGTTCTGAGATTTAGAAAATCCTTAATTTTCAGAGCTAAATTATATGAAGGGACGCAAAATAAGCAATGTAAGCATATTGCAAAGTTGTTTGTAGAGCTGCAACAACTAATCAATATAATCAATAATAATCAATAGGGCTGCAACAACTAATCGGTAAGATTGATCATAAAAATAGTTGTCAAAGAATCTCATTATCAATTAGGTGGTCAGCGATTAGTTGGTTAATTGCACAGCACCAGCTGCTTCAATCCGATGAACTCCTGCACATGATATTGTGCAAACATTTTTATTTATTTTATTTTTTTCTATCCGATTAATCGGATGATTATTGTCCGATTAATCGGATGATTATTGTCCGATTAATCGGATAGAAAAAAAGATTAAAAAAATAAATAAATTCAATTTTTTTTGCACAATCTTAGTTGCAGTAGATCATCAGATTAAAGCAGCTGGTGCTGTGCAACTGACCAACTAATCACTGACCACCTAATTGATAATGAGATTTGTTGACAACTATTTTTATGATCAAACTTACCGATTAGTTGTTGCAGCCCTAATAATCAATTATGAAAATAGTTGTCAACGAATCTCATAATTGATTAGTTGGTTTGCAATTAGTTGGTCTGTGCACAACACCAGCTTCTTCACTCCACTGAGCTCCTTCACATGGTATTGTGTTTTATGGTTATGCCCTTATCCTAAAGGACGACTACAGACGTTTACTTTTCACTTTTTCAGGACAGTATAAGTTTACAACCACTCCTGGCTTATGTGCAACCCAGAAATAATAGAAGTCATCATTTGGAATATTTATATTAAATCAGGTGATTTGGCACAATGCTTTGCATGATATAGGGCCGAGCTTGTTATTTACAACTAGCCCTAGATAGATGGGATTTGTTATTTGAATTGATGTCACTATTATCTGTTTGCACAATTATAAGCAGATTGCTGGCTATTGCTGATTATATGTACTGTATAGATAAATGTGTAAGGCTTTGTCCTGTTGATATATAGTCCTTAGCGCTTTTGACTTTTTTTTTTTTTTAATATTTTTAATTAATTGTAATTTGTACCAAATTCAACTTGTATAAGTATATATCTGTTATTTTAAGAGCTGACTAGATATTTTTCCCCTAACCTTATAGCTGGTTATTTACCATTGCATATAGATATTCAAAATATTTTTATGTTAGAATAAAGTCCAGGCTTACTTTGTTGAGACGCCCCAAGCATTGATGGCGCTAACAAAGATAAATATCCCACCTTAGTAAAACTGACAAAAACCTACATATGCTTTTCTGTGGCAGGCAAAATAGCTTGCAAAAAGAGAGCCAACCTCAGCCAGGAGCATGTGGTCATGTTGACATTTTTGCATTTCAATTTTTTTTTTTAACATTATAAAAATGGGTTCTGCTGCTTTAAAAATGGGAAAAACCGTTGTATTAAAGGGCCATAATACCCAAATGTTTAAACACTTGAAAGTGATGCAGCATAGCTGTAAAAAGCTGATTAGAAAATATCACTTGAACATCTCTATGTAAAAAAGAAATATATTTTACCTCAAAAGTTCCTCAGTAGCCACCTCCCATTGTAAAGGATTTCTAAGCAGCATTTTAGTGTGTTTGTCCTGGTACATCTGAAGGGACTAGCATCGTGCACTCTCATATTATTTCACCAATCAGATAAAGGAAGCTTACTATGAAATCTCATGAGAGTTAAGTCAAATCTCATGAGATCACAGTAAGAGTTCATGACCTCAGCACTGCTGATGCTGATTGGCTGCTGTTCATTTCTTCATTTTTTTTAATTTTTAACAGTTATACTGCATCAGTTTCAAGTGATTTAGCATATGAGTATTATGTCCCTTTAAATTACATTCACTTTAATGTAAAGTTGTAAAGTTTTAGTCTGAAATTTTATATTTTTAACAATCAGTATGTAGATTTTATTTTAAATATAGGAAAAAAAATGTTTTATCTGATTAGTTGATTAATCGAAAAAAATAATCATCCTATTAATTGATTATAAAAATAATCATTAGTTGCAGCCCAAGTTGTTTCGTTGTGCATAACTAAACATTTTATTTAAATTATTCTTGATGTTTACAGTCACTTTAAAGGGACAGTCTACACCAGAATTTTTATTGTTTTAACCCTTTGAGTGCTAATGACGGCTCTGAGCCGTCACAGAGTTTCTTACTCTGGTGCTAATGACGGCTCAGAGACGTCATGAGCACTCTCCCACCTTGAGGGAGATCTGGGGGCTCCTAACAGCTCCTACCCCGGCGATCGTCGCCTGTAGAGTGACAGGCATCGCCGGGGCTTCACGTGATGCACGGTAACGTGATGACGTCTCTGTGCAGCTTTATTTATACTTAACAATGTTAAGAATAGGAGGAGGGGGCATGCTGCTTAGAAGCCTGTATCTCAGGTATCTAAGCAGCTACAGACCCCCAAGACCCACTGTTGGAAAGGGAATCGCCTAACCTTTCCAACAGTGTAAGTCTTGGGGGGTCTGTAAAAACAATAAAAAAAAGTTAAAAAATGTTTTTTCAAAAATTCAATAAATTAAAAAAAACTTAGAAAATATTAGCACCCAGGTGGGAAAGTGCTTAGCACTCAAAGGTTTAAAAGATAGATAATCCCTTTATTACCCATTCCCTAGTTTTGCATAACCAACACAGTTATATTAATATACTTTTAACCCCTGTGATTATCTTGTATCTAAGCCTCTGCAAACTGCCCCTTTTTCAGTTCTTTTGACAGACTTGCAGTCTAGCCAATCAGTGCCTGCTCCCCCAGATAACTTCACGTGCACAAGCACAGTGTTATCTATATGAAATACGTGAACTAACACCCTCTAGTGGTGAAAAACTGTTAAAATACAATCTGAAAAGAGGTGGGCTTCAAGGTCTAAGAAATTAGCATATGAACCTCCTAGATTAAGCTTTCAACTAAGAATACAAAGAGAACAAAGCAAAATTGGTGATAAAAGTAAATTTGAAAATTGTTTAAAATTACATGCTCTATCTCAATCATGAAAGTTTATTTTGTCCTAGACTGTCCCTTTAAGTATGCCATGCAGTGCTCAGGGTAAGTGCATACTCCTGGGCTTACTGCGTTTCAACAAAGGATATCAAGAGAAAACAGGATGAGGTTGAAGATGAGGTTGAAAAAAGATAGCAGTCCATCAAGATTAATATGATTATATATATATATATATATATATATATATATTTTAAATAACCAGCACTCACTGTACCAGGAAGTTAGTCCGGGGTGCTGCACAGGTATATGTATAAAAGAAACTATCCACAGGGAACACTCGCCATATTGCAATAAATCCGTGTTTATTATACAGTAAACGTTTTCGGGGTATAACCCCCTCCTTCAGACATGAGGCAAAAATGTGACTTTAGTCACATTTTTTGCCTCACATGTCTGAAGACGGTCTTTATCATTTGTGGTTGGCAACAAAACTGTAATAGTTTTATTGAGAAAACCTGAAATGTTTGTTGCATAACCTGCTTATTGAATATTAACTATTTTACATATTTTTTTCTAGTTAAAAGTTCACCTTTGCTGCTGCCTGCTAGCGATACAGTTTCATCACAATCATATAACTCTCACGTTCAAACAACAGTAAGTTTTCTGGATAAATAGATTACAAATAGAATAATTAAGGTTAGGCAATTTAGAATGATGCATAAATAGAAGCACAATGTACAATTTGGCATTTTTACAGTTTTAACTTAATTCAACAGTTTTCAACACCTAAATGAGATGGTGTGTTAAAATTTAGATAGGGTTGTATAGACAAAACCGAAGTGTCAGATTTATAGTGTGAAACATAATACATGTCTAAATTATTAACTACTACTAGAGCAGGAAAGCAGATTATGTATGTAACAAATGGTGCTACAACTTTAACATCTAAGCTACAAAATATGTGTATGTTATTTTGCCTTTTAAGTATTTTAAGGTATTCTAACTATTTACCTGTCACCTTCCGTCTTTGTTAACAGACTGTGAATTTGTCTAAACAGAGAACAGCAGTGAAAAAGGGACAGAGGCAGTGGTGTGATGTGGGGATTTTTAAAACTAATAGTGCCGTGGTTACACAATTCTTTATACTACCTGAAGCAAAGGAGAATTCATCGGACAAGGTATTGTTGCCAACGTAAATATTAACATATTAGTTATCTATCTATGGTCATTTGACATATACAACACTGAGAGATAACACACAGTCCAGATGCTGCTCATTTTTCCATTTAAAGAACAGACTTCTAGTCTTTTACAATTAGCCAATTAGGTTGTGCTACTACAAGCTGCAGGACATCAACTCTACAATTTCAACTTTTCTTTGCCTTTTTTATATGCTACATGCACAGATTTGCCAAGGTTTGATTCTGCGAACTCCATTTAACAAGGGCCAGGCAGACAATATGCTGCCTGCCTTTAACATTGCACAAGCCACTGCTTGTACAACGGTGCCCCTGCTCGTGGGTAGCCAATTAAGTGCAAGCAGGGGCTGCCAATCACCCCTATTGGAGAAGCCAGGGGGATTAAAGGGACATGAAACCCAATTTCTCCAACATTGGTGTGTCCGATCCACGGCGTCATCCATAACTTGTGGGAATATCTCTTCCCCAACAGGAAATGGCAAAGAGTACAGCAAAAGCTGTCCATATAGTCCCTCCTAGGCTCCGTCCACCCCAGTCATTCTCTTTGCCGTTGCACAGGCAACATCTCCACGGAGATGGTGAAGAGTATGTGGTGTTTAGTTGTAGTTTTTTATTCTACTATCAAGAGTTTGTTATTTTAAAATAGTGCTGGTATGTACTATTTACTCTGAAACAGAAAAAGATGAAGATTTCTGTTTGTGAGAGGAAGATGATTTTAGCAGACAGTAACTAAAATCGATTGCTGTTTCCACATAGGACTGTTGAGAGGAAGTAACTTCAGTTTGGGGAAACAGTTAGCAGACTTTTCTGCTTAAGGTATGACTAGCCATATTTCTAACAAGACTGTGTAATGCTGGAAGGCTGTCATTTCCCCTCATGGGGACCGGTAAGCCATTTTCTTAGTCTCAAACAGAATAAAGGGCTTAATATGGGCTATAAAACTGGTAGACACTTTTATGGGCAAGATCGATTGCTTTATTTGGGCATTTTATACAGCTTAATGTTGAAATTCACACTAATAAACTTTGGGGAACGTTTTTTAACGCCAGGCACTGGTTTAGACACCTTTCCAGTCAGGAAGGGCCTTCCCTGTAGTAGGCTGAGCCTCATTTTCGCGCCATTACTGCGTAGTTACTTTTGAGAGCAAGACATGCAGCTGCATGTGTGTGGATCTGAAAGTAGTTAAAAAGATTCCTAGAAGGCTTCATTTGGTATCGTATTCCCCCCTGGGTTTGGTAAAGTCGCAGCAAAGGCTGTAGCTGGGACTGTAGAGGGGTTAAAACTGTAACCAGCTCTGGTTTTTGTCATTTTAAGGGTTAAAGGTTTGAAATTTGGGGTGCAATGCTTTGAATGCTTTAAGACACTGTGGTGAAAATTTGGTAAAATTTGAACAATTCCTTCATAGTTTTTCACATATTCAGTAATAAAGTGTGCCCTGTTTAAAATTTAAAGAGACAGTAACGGTTTTGTTTTAAAACGGTTTTTGTACTTTATTGACAAGTTTAAGCCTGTTTAACATGTCTGTACCTTCAGATAAGCTATGTTCTGTATGTATGGAAGCCAATGTGTCTCCCCATCAAAATTGTGTGATAATTGTGCCATAGCGTCCAAACAAAGTAAGGACAGTACTGCCACAGATAGTAAAGTTGCCCAAGATGATTCATCAGATGAAGGGAGTAGACAGAGTTCTACATCATCTCCTTCTGTGTCTACGCCAGTTTTGCCCACGCAGGAGACCCCTAGTACTTCTAGCGCGCCAATGCTTGTTACTATGCAACAATTGACGGCAGTAATGGATAACTCCATAGCTAATATTTTATCCAAAATGCCTGCATTTCAGAGAAAGCGCGATTGCTCTGTTTTAAACACTGTAGAGCAGGAGGGCGCTGATGATAATTGCTCTGTCATACCCTCACACCAATCTGAAGGGGCCATGAGGGAGGTTTTGTCAGATGGGGAAATTTCAGATTCTCAACAGGCAGAACCTGATGTTGTGACATTTAAATTTAAATTAGAGCATCTCCGCGCACTGCTTAAGGAGGTGTTATCTACTCTGGATGATTGTGACAACCTGGTCATTCCAGAAAAATTGTGCAAGATGGACAAGTTCCTAGAGGTTCCAGTGCACCCCGACGCTTTTCCTATACCTAAGCGGGTGGCGGACATAGTGAATAAGGTGTGGGAGAAGCCCGGCATACCTTTTGTTCCCCCTCCTATATTTAAGAAATGATTTCCTATGGTCGACCCCAGAAAGGACTTATGGCAGACAGTCCCTAAGGTCGAGGGGGCAGTTTCTACACTAAACAAGCGCACTACTATTCCTATCGAGGATAATTGTGCTTTCAAAGATCCTATGGATCAAAAATTGGAGAGTTTGCTTAAAAAGATTTTTGTACAGCAAGGTTACCTCCTGCAACCCATTTCGTGCATTGTTCCTGTCACTACAGCAGCGTGGTTCTGGTTCGAGGAACTAGAAAAGTCGCTCAGTAGAGAGACTCCGTATGAGGAGGTTATGGACAGAGTTCACGCACTCAAGTTGGCTAATTCTTTTATTTTAGATGCCGCTTTGCAGTTAGCTAGATTAGCGGCGAAAAATTCAGGGTTTGCAATTGTGGCGCGCAGAGCGCTTTGGCTAAAGTCTTGGTCAGCGGATGTATCTTCCAAGACAAAATTGCTTAATATCCCCTTCAAGGGTAAAACTCTCTTTGGGCCAGAATTGAAAGAGCTTGGCCTCAACTAGCAAAGGCCAGATTCATAAGATTTCAATCAGACAACATGACGACGGTTGCTTACATCAACCATCAGGGGGGAACAAGGAGTTCCCTGGCGATGAGAGAAGTGACCAAGATCATAAAATAGGCGGAGGATCACACCTGCCACCTATCTGCGATCCACATCCCAGGAGTGGAAAACTGGGAGGCGGATTATCTGAGTCGTCAGACATTCCATCCGGGGGAGTGGGAACTCCACCCGGAGATATTTGCCCAGTTAACTCAATTATGGGGCATTCCAGACGTGATGGCGTCTCGTCAGAACTTCAAGGTTCCTTGCTACGGGTCCAGATCCAGGGATCCCAAGGCGACTCTAGGGGATGCATTAGTAGCGCCTTGGACCTTCAACCTAGCTTATGTGTTTCCACCGTTCCCTCTCATTCCCAGGCTGGTAGCCAGGATCAAACAAGAGAGGGCCTCTGTGATTTTGATAGCTCCTGCGTGGCCACGCAGGACTTGGTATGCAGACCTGGTGAATATGTCATCGGCTCCACCATGGAAGCTACCTTTGAGACAGGATCTTCTTGTACAGGGTCCATTCGAACATCCAAATCTAGTCTCTCTCCAGCTGACGGCTTGGAAATTGAACGCTTGATTCTATCTAAGCGTGGGTTTTCGGATTCTGTGATAGATACTCTGGTACAAGCCAGAAAACCTGTAACTAGAAAAATTTACCATAAAATATGGAAAAGATATATCTGTTGGTGTGAATCCAAGGGATTCTCATGGAGTAAGATCAAAATTCCTAGGATCCTTTCCTTCTCCAAGAAGGTTTGGATAAGGGATTATCAGCGAGTTCTCTAAAGGGACAGATTTCTGCTTTATCTGTCTTGTTACACAAATGACTGGCAGCTGTGCCAGATGTTCAAGCATTTGTTCAGGCTTTGGTTAGGATCAAGTCTGTTTACAGACCTTTGACTCCTCCCTGGAGTCTAAATCTAGTTCTTTCAGTTCTCCAAGGGGTTCCGTTTGAACCTTTACATTCCATAGATATTAAGTTGTTATCTTGGAAAGTTTTGTTTTTAGTTGCTATTTCTTCTGCTAGAAGAGTTTCTGAGTTATCTGCTCTGCAGTGTACTCCGCCCTATCTGGTGTTCCATTCAGATAAGGTTGTTTTGTGTACTAAGCCTGGTTTTCTTCCAAAAGTTGTTTCCAACAAGAATATTAACCAGGAGATAGTTGTGCCTTCTTTGTGTCCGAATCCAGTTTCAAAGAAGGAACGTTTGTTACACAATTTGGATGTAGTCTGTGCTTTAAAATTCTATTTAGAAGCTACAAAAGATTTCAGACAAACATCTTCTCTGTTTGTCGTCTATTCTGGTAAAAGGAGAGGTCAAAAAGCTACTTCTACCTCTCTTTCCTTTTGGCTAAAAAGCATCATCCGATTGGCTTACGAGACTGCCGGACGGCAGCCTCCTGAAAAAATCACAGCTCACTCTACTAGGGCTGTGGCTTCCACATGGGCCTCCAAGAACGAGGCTTCTGTTGATCAGATATGTAAGGCAGCGACTTGGTCTTCCCTGCACACTTTTGCCAAATTCTACAAATTAGATACTTTTGCTTCTTCGGAGGCTATTTTTGGGGGAGAGGTTTTGCAAGCCGTGGTGCCTTCTGTTTAGGTAACCTGATTGGCTCCCTCCCTTCATCCGTGTCCTAAAGCTTTGGTATTGGTTCCCACAAGTTATGGATGACGCCGTGGACCGGACACACCAATGTTGGAGAAAACAGAATTTATGCTTTCCTGATAAATTACTTTCTCCAACGGTGTGTCCGGTCCACGGCCCGCCCTGGTTTTTTTAATCGGTTTGATGAATTTATTTCTTTAACTACAGTCACCACGGCACCCTATAGTTTCTCCTGTTTTTCTCCTGTCCGTCGGTCGAATGACTGGGGTGGGCGGAGCCTAGGAGGGACTATATGGACAGCTTTTGCTGTACTCTTTGCCATTTCCTGTTGGGGAAGAGATATTCCCACAAGTTATGGATGACGCCGTGGACCGGACACACCGTTGGAGAAAGTAATTTATCAGGTAAGCATAAATTCTGTTTTTTTCTTTCATGATTTAGAAAGAGCAGGCAATTTTAAACAACTTTTTAATTTACTTCTATTATCTAATTTGCTTCATTCTCTTGATATTCTTTGCTGAAAAGCATATCTAGATATGCTCAGTAGCTGCTGATTGGTAGATGCACATAGATGCCTTGTGTAATTGGCTCACCCATGTGCAGTGCTATTTATTCAACAAAGGATATCTAAAGTATGAAGCAAATTAGATAATAGAAGTAATTTGGAAAGTTATTTTAAATTGTATTCTCTACCTGAATCATGAAAGAATTTGTTTGGATTTAGTTTCCCTTTAAGGAACACCATTTTAGAGTTGGCGTATGGGTTAAGAAGCAGTGGCCTGATGACTGCTGATTCTTAGCTATTGGCTGCAGGCTTAAACATGCAAGCCTACAGCTGAATGCATTTGCCGCTTCTTAAATGGATCTCTAGGTGAAATAAAAAAATAAAAGATGTACTGCAAAAAAAACTGTGTTGCATTTTACTGTTAAATACTAAAAGTGACTATACAAATCAAGCTCAAGATATGTTTGGATTTTGTAAAAAAAAGAGACTGAAGATAATTTGACAATAGAAGTAAACTAAAAAGTTTCTTAAAACTGTATTCTCTATCATAATCATGAATAGGATATGATTCTACAGACTTAAAATACATATTATTTGCAATAAGTATACACAAATATAATCTTATATTGGTTACATGGTTTATTGTGTCAAAAGATAGTGTGATCAGTGCATAAGAGCCCACAAAACATTAACGTGAGTTATTGTTATACTACTTAGAATTAGTAATATTTAGACCAATAAAATATACAGGCCCTTGGCAAATGCTCCAATAGAAGCTTAAAGTGCCATTAAACCCCAAAAAAATATTTCATGATTCAGATCGAGAATACAATTTTAAAAACATTCCAATTTCTATTATCTAATTTGCTTTATTCGTTAGATATCCTTTGTTGGAGAAATAGCAGTGCACATGGGTGAGCCAATCACACAAGACCTTTATGTGCAGCAACCAATCAACATCTACTGAGCCTATCTAGATATGCTTTTCAGCAAAGGATATCAAGAGAATAAAGCAAATTATTAGATAATAGAGGTAAATTAGAAAGTTGTTTAAAATTGCATGCTCTATCAAAATCATGAAAGAATAAAATTGAGTTTCATGTCCCTTTAATAAATGTCTGTGTGCAAGGTATTTTACTTTATGCGGTTTGAAGAAGTCTTTGCACTGCCCGAGTTGTGACCACCTGGTAGTGCTTAGATGTATGTATGTAAATATATATACATATGTTTCTTTCATGTAATTAGCAAGAGTCCATGAGCTAGTGACGTATGGGATATACATTCCTACCAGGAGGGGCAAAGTTTCCCAAACCTCAAAATGCCTATAAATACACCCCTCACCACACCCACAAATCAGTTTTACAAACTTTGCCTCCCGTGGAGGTGGTGAAATAAGTTTGTGCTAGATTCTACGTTGATATGCGTTCCCAGCAGGTTGGAGCCCGGTTTTCCTCTCAGCGTGCAGTGAATGTCAGAGGGATGTGAAGAGAGTATTGCCTATTTGAATTCAATGATCTCCTTTTACGGGGTCTATTTCATAGGTTCTCTGTTATCGGTCGTAGAGATTCATCTCTTACCTCCCTTTTCAGATCGACGATATACTCTTATATATACCATTACCTCTACTGATTCTCGTTTCAGTACTGGTTTGGCTTTCTACTACATGTAGATGAGTGTCCTGGGGTAAGTAAGTCTTATTTTTGTGACACTCTAAGCTATGGTTGGGCACTTTTATATAAAGTTCTAAATATTTGTATTTAAACATTTATTTGCCTTGATTCAGGATGTTCAATATTCCTTATTTCAGACAGTCAGTTTCATTATTTCGGATAATGCATTTGAATAATCAATTTTTTTCTTACCTTAAAATTTGACTTTTTTCCCTGTGGGCTGTTAGGCTCGCGGGGGCTGAAAATGCTTAATTTTATTGCGCCATTCTTGGCGCGGACTTTTTTGGCGCAATAAATTTTCTTTGTTATTTCCGGCGTCATACTTGTCACCGGAAGTTGCGTCATTTTTGACGTTTTTTGCGCCAAAAGTGTCGGCGTTACCGGATGTGGCGTCATTTTTGGCGTTAAAAAATATGGGCGTCATTATTGTCTCCACATTATTTTAAGTCTCATTGTTTATTGCTTCTGGTTGCTAGAAGCTTGTTCACTGGCATTTTTTCCCATTCCTGAAACTGTCATTTAAGGAATTTGACCAATTTTGCTTTATATGTTGTTTTTTTCTATTACATATTGCAACATGTCCCAGATTGACCCTGAGTCAGAAGATACTTCTGGAAAATCGCTGCCTGATGCTGGATCTACCAAAGTTAAGTGTATTTGCTGTAAACTTATGGTATCTGTTCCTCCAGCTGTTGTTTGTAATGAATGTCATGACAAACTTGTTAATGCAGATAATATTTCCTTTAGTAATGTTACATTACCTGTTGTTGTTCCATCAACATCTAATACTCAGAGTGTTCCTGTTAACATAAGAGATTTTGTTTCTAAATCCATTAAGAAGGCTATGTCTGTTATCCCTCCTTCTAGTAAACGTAAAAGGTCTTTTAAAACTTCTCATTTTTCAGATGAATTTTTAAATGAACATTATCATTCTGATTCTGATAATGATTCCTCTGGTTCAGAGGATTCTGTTTCAGAGGTTGATGCTGATAAATCTTCATATTTGTTCAAGATGGAATTTATTCGTTCTTTGCTTAAAGAAGTCTTAATTGCATTAGAAATAGAGGATTCTGGTCCTCTTGATACTAAATCTAAACGTTTAAATAAGGTTTTTAAATCTCCTGTAGTTATTCCAGAAGTTTTTCCAGTCCCTGATGCTATTT